>NC_056479.1:24788953-25041453 GCF_008729295.1 Plectropomus leopardus
TAAAACCTTTCAATCTAACCACTGTGCAGACACTGCAGAGGGCAGAAAACCAGCTTCTCAAATGATTTGACCCCAACTGCACCGCTGTGGTTCTCAGGTTACTATCACTTTTCTGAACTGGAGGACAAATTCAAAATCAAAGGGTTGTAGGTTAGAAAAAATAATTTAAGCCTCTGTTGTGCAACACTATGGGGACTTGCACCAAGAGGGAATGATAATAATTTAACCCTTTGAAACCTGGAGCGACATCACTTTCCTTGTGCTGCTATCAGACGCTTTTTACAAGTATTTAAACCATTACATTGTTTGCAAATTTGTGCAGTTTCCTCCAAAAACATGGGGAAAAAGGCAAGAAGCAACAATAAATGTTACACAAATTGAAAGAAATAAGTAGATTTCAGGGATAATAACAATTTATCAATAGATGAATTGCTTAAGAATTTAATTGAACATGTCAAATTTGAAGGATTACTCAGTAGACTATGCAATGCTGTCAAAGTATATGCAAAATGTTGTTGTGAGCTTTGATTGAGGAAAAAACACATTTGGTATTGTTTGAAATAAGCAAAGTCTTTATGTTTTGTTTTTTTCAAATAGTGAGTAGTCTGTGTTTAATTTTACCACTAATCAATTAAGGAAAGTGCTCACAATTTGCAACCTAGTAGATTTAAAAATTATGTTAAAAAGAGCTAATGAAAAATATCTATTGAAAAAATAAAAATACTAGGGGAACAATATAATTACAATTACATATTTATAATTATATTCCAAAATTATTATTTTTCCTTGTTTTTTTTTAACTTTCTTTTTTGTTTTATTTTTTATTTATTTACCTACTTTTCAGGTAAGTTTCTTGTTCTTGTTACTAATTTGGTCTTTTTTTTCGCCTTTATCCCATGTTTTGAAAGAAATCCAGCCAATTTGGTTAGGTGCCAAAGAGTACATATTTAAAACTATGTTACATATTCATCATTTTTCCTGTAAAATTTTCTTATTCGTTTTATTTTATTGGTCTAATTTTCAGGTAATTTTCTTGTACATTTTACTAATTTCTTCATCCCTTTGGGCGCCAAAACTTTGTCAAATCTGAATTTGCAGATTTTTTAAAAAAATATATGTTAATTTAAAAAAAAAAAAAAAAAATACAGGTGATTCCAAACTTTTGAACAGCAGTGAATTTCAGCACCACATTTACACAGCGATGTTTCCATTGTAAATCACCGACTGGGCCCTCAATACAACATGCAGCCATTAGTGTGCTCGGGCCTATGTTGTCATCGCTAACATTTACATTCATGTAATAACTGTCCGTACTTATATTTTTATATCCCCCGTACCCGCCGCGCACGCCTGATCCCTATCATTTCACATGGATGTGAACCTGGCCGGGGATGGGCCAGTGTTTGGATCTCCATGCGGATGTGACATTTCAGAGAAGAGCGCGACCGCCATTTTGAGATTTACCTCAGACTCAACACACATCACAAACCACGGGAGGAGCGGGCTGAGAGAGAGCCACACAGCAGCTCAGGCTAGCGTTGTATGACCGGGCACATTCCTCACCGAGAAACAAGAGGTTATAGCTAGAAATGCAGCGAGGTGCCGCGTTTGGTCGTTCAACGTGTTAGGGTGGTTTGGAGGATTTGTTTTATGTCGGGCCGTGGCAACTCTCGTCTCCGCGAACTTCCAAATTCGTATTGGAAACTGGTTTGAATGGATAGCTTTTTCCTCCGCTCTTCCCCAGACGAGGGACAATCGGAGGAGCACACGGACTGGGGATATCGCAGGCAAAGTTGTTGAACGTGTGTGTATAGCAAATGAACCGCTGTTTTCATTGTTGTTGTACCTATATCAGCAGTTGGCTGCCTAGTGTCAGGTAGCTTAACGCTAGCTATAAACAGGGTATTTGTTCCCCCAAGATACAGGTCGTGCTGTGCGTTGTCTTGTTGCCCCACATTTTAGCTCATTTCAGCGGGCCTCCCTCCTCGGAGCCCCCGGTCCATCCTTCCAACCCCCCGCCGTCAGCCAGCGACTCGCACCCACCAAAGGCGCCGAGATTGGGCGAATAGCGAGCAAATACGTCCGCGTTTCTCTACCCGCTCCCCCGCCGACCTCCCCTCCTCACTCCCCGGCGCTGACAGCGGACAAGGCCGAGGTCGCAACAGAGCAGGCCCGGCCGCCGAGGCTCGACCTGTCCACCCCACCTCCGCATCTTACCACACCTCACCAGCAGTCCAGAGCCCGGTTCCCCGCCGAACCGACCCTGGACAAGGTCGAGGGTAACAGAGATAGCAGGGAGCACCGCATCACCACCACCACAACAACAGCTGCCAACATGAACCACCACCATCACCACACGCAGCAGCAGCAGCAACAGAAAGCCGGCGAGCAGCAGCTCAGCGAGCCAGAGGACATGGAGATGGAAGGTATGTAATGCTCCTAAGAAGCGTCAACACACACTTTACAACCTATTTTATCATAAGTTAACACCTGCACGAAATATGCATGCGGTTTTATTTGTGCAAACGGAGCTCAACTTTACAGTAAACACGAAGGCCCGAAGCTAGCTAGGATAGCCGGCTGCGTTTTTGCTGATTGTGCGTCCGTTGCAGCATACTTGTGTGGAGCTGACCTCATTTTTTTGCGTTAATGGAGCTTGAATTTATCCCCCCTGCAATTTTCGATTGCTTGTAAACAGTCCTTAAATGAGCAGGTAAACCTCGCTGTCAGATATTAGCTACACAAATCATTCATTCTCATCGGTCACCGTATTTCCAAATAAACGGTTTTGGTCACGGACGTTTTTCGGTAACAATTTCTCAGATGCCAAATCATCGCAGTTTAAAATCCACATGCAGCCGTGCAAATCCAGGCCTGCTGATTGTTTTTAATGCTAAATGTTTGTAAACAGTGTGGCTGTTAGTCTGCAATTAAACATGGATCCATCACTGGGTAAATTAATCTTGCTAAGTTACTTTGACTACACAGTGGGTTGATTTTGACAGTTACCGACAACCGCGTTTTTCGACAAAGTTAGCTAAAACGCTTATAACGTGATCGTTGGGTTTGTAGTTGACAGCATGAAACAATGCACCCGTTTAATAACCGTTTGACAGCCTTTCTAAAAGATAGTGTGCTAGCATCGTGATGGCTTGTGCATTAAATACGGGCCTGCAAAGTACCGATATCGGTCAACAACAAGGTAAAATCTTTCCGTTTGGCATTTAAAACGCGACGTCAGTACATTTGACTGATTAAAATGTGAAGTAAATGTGTTTGATTTGGAGAGCGCGGGGTATCTTTTATCTCTCTGTGTGTTCGTTAAGCTGGTAAAACGCAATGCTAACGAGACAGCTAATTTTAAGCTAGTCAATTAGCACCGAGGCCCGCTTCTTTACATTGATTTTCTGGCTAGCATGCTAGTTAGCTGATCAGCTAACACTCACGGAGGGGGTGTGTGGCGATCCAAAATGGTGGCTTGTATTTTGCAACGTTCGATTCGGCTACTGCATAAATGTTAGGCCGCTCGCAATTTAGATTTTCCCACTTGTGTTAAATTGATGTTTAACGGTAAAATAAACTCATTCTTAGTGATTTTTTTGTCTTGCATTAGTCTCATCTTGTTAGCTTGTACTTGTGATTCCGGCTAATGTTGGCTAATAACGGCCTGCAGATGAATATGTGTGGCTAGTGTTAGCTAGGTGGCTAACGCAGATGCGTCAATCGTGATTTGCTAAATTGAGCGCTATAACAAGTTTAGTCATGCCAGGAGAGCAGATGACAATGTGACAGACGGAATGTAAAGTGTGCTTGGGTTTAGTTGTTTGCGAGTTTAATATGTTGATATGTCAAACGGCAGTGCTGGCAAGTAACGGTAGTCGCCGCTGCGGTAAGCCAGGCCCGCACAGAGGCAGCGCGGGGATTTGCTGCTTCATTGTATGGACGACCAAACGGCATGGAGCTCGCCATTTTTAATGATCTGTGTTTTTGTTAGTCAGCTTTTGTGGTCCGAGCCACCTATCTCGCTGTTTAGCAAGCGTTTTACCCACAGAATATCCACTCGATCATTGTATAAAGTTTTTATTAATGTCAACTTTGGGCACAGTGGAGGCTAGAGGAAGCCTTCAGCATCACTGCGTCATTTAGTCCCAGTGATTTTATTATTTGTTCACACACACACATCGTTTTTACTCGGCTGCACAGATCATATAGCATAACTTCTTTTTTGCACAAAAATAAACAAGTAGAAAGAACTCCAGGTGTCATTAACATTTTTTATTGTTATTTTTAATACTTGGCTCACTTGTAGCAGGTGCACTCACCAGACTTCCTCACCCCTTAGTTGCTGGTTCACCCTTGCTGGACTCTCTCCCAGTGCACTGCAGCCTTACAAGGACAGTGAAAACAAGTCGACATAATAAACTGTTCGTGTTTTTCCTGCTGCTTATAGCAACAGATACCAAATTTCCTTCATGGCATAAGACTCCATATAATTTCAGTGCAGTTAATCCATCATCTGCTCTGCATATCGCAGTCATTTTAGCAATTTTGTCATAGCAAAATATGCCAGGCTGTACCTGCCACACAATCAGTCTAGCGTTTGTGTCTGTAACAACTCTTCAGACATACAGGAAAATAATGGAGAACATAAATAATGCTATTTCTCAAAAGATACCTTTCTTTTAAAACTGAATTAGTCTGATAGGACAAGATTAAGGACTAAGATGCTTGAAGATAACTTTAAAAATCAAGGTTTCATCAGTTGGCTTTATATGTGACATGAAATAAATTTAGGTACAATTCCAGTGATATTATTTCAGGAGTATTTTGTGCTTTATCAGTCAAAATTACAGTCAAAAACAACTTCCAATGCATCTGATGCTTGAGGTTTGATGCATCAAACGGCATTTCTAGTGCCAAGTCAGTGCAACAGAATCAGCTGTGCTGTGTTAACCTTGTTGCTGTAGGTGAAAAGCACATCTGGGGTTGTTTTTCCTGTTTGCCTAGCATACAGTTATGTGACAGAAGAAAATTTGTCTTGATGAGGATGACCTTTATTTGCCATTTTCCCTCCAGATGCTGTGGACTTTGAAAAAATAGGAAATATTAGGATAATTCTTTTGTTGCTTCTCACTTGAACGATAAACGTTTTGTTTTGTTATTTACAGGAAATATATGTTTAAAAAATAATAAATCAGTGCCTAGATTCTTGTGATTTTCCTCTTCCAGACACCTGCGTAGTTTGAGTGACATGTAGTTCTACTTTAAGCCTTTGTAACATTTTTGTCCAATGTGAAAATATCTGAACTCCATCCAGCTCCAGATTTCAGTGATCCATTGGGATATACCTCTCAGAGGTTTCAGGATACACTGACACAGTAGGCGGGACAAGAAGTTGTCATGGAGTTGACTGACAGACCCCATTAGCAAAATGTAATCCACTTGAGGAAACGAGGTCAGTCTCCTGTAGGACTCGGTCAGTAACGTTACCTGGAGACACACACACCCAGCTGACATCACTGCGTCTGTCAGCTCGGGCAAAGACAAGGATCACAGATAACACATGAAATACAGTGTAAGAGACAGACTGACACATCAACACATTTGGAGACATACGCCTCGTATCACAGCTGTTGTTAATCTCAAGTCTGGCTTCTGTTGCTTCGTTGTCATCATCACAGCATCCAGATTTCACTCTGTTCTTGAAGTCCACTCAAAGCTCCTGTGTTTCACTGTGTTTTGATAGATGAGGCTGCATGTCGAGCCGTCTCATTATTCGGCTGGGATAATTGTTGTCCTCTGCGCGTGTGTGTTTTTGTTTGAGTGATGACTTGCAGTCTAATCCTGCATTGTGTCCATAATTACCCGGCCTACTGTAATGTCGCATGGTCTTTGTCACACACACACATACACACACACACATAAATTCTCTCTCTGTTGCCCTCTCTCTGACACACAGACTGGGAAAGAAGACTTGTCATGCTGCCTCAGCAGGGTTTTCCCAGGGAAATGTATGAAAGGGCAGAGGAGGGATCGTTATGTGTGGAGATGCAGGAAATAAAGACTGAGACTGTAGTGGCAGAATTATTTTTTTTTTCATTTTTAGTACAAAAAAAATCAATCTTGGTTATTGCAGTTTTTTATGCCTGATGGGAATGATCAGATTATAAATATGTCCTGCTCTTTAAAGCATGCTTATATTCACAGAAACCTAGCAAAGTAAGCTTTTAACAACTTGACTAATCTCCCCTTAAATTTTCCATCATTAACACAACCAAATTACTAGTTGCAGAAATATTGTAAGATTAAAAGTGATTTGTACTGATTTGTATAATACATTTTCTTGAAATAAAATGGTCCAGCGGTGGTGAAGAAGTAATCTAGGAGCTTGTCTGTTGACACAACTTTCACTTTTGTCCAATTATGACTTGTAAACATGGATGAAAATGAACATAATGTAAGAGGAAGCCTTTTTGTGTGGCTGTTTTACGTCTTGATGCCATAATCTGTTGATCTCGGTGGGATAGAGTGATGTTTTTGACACCTTGTTCCTGACTTGCTGATGTCACATAGTTGACAGAACATAGTCATCTTTCCAGCTCTCTGCTAGAATCATACAGTCTCATCATGTTGTTTCTCTCTTTGTACAGCTGGGGACACAGACGACCCTCCAAGAATCCCGGCGAACCCAGTGATCAATGGCAACGTGGCCATGGCAGATGGACACAATAACACAGAGGAGGACATGGAGGATGGTGAGGATGATGTGCACTTACATCAACAAACAAACATAACTACAAAAACTTGGCACTTTTGCTTGTTTTGTAGCATGTGCTGTGAAAGTAATTGTCATAATCCAGGTTCAACATCATCCTGTGAATTACTAAGTTTTATTGGCTGTGGAGTTATTAGTCACCAGTTGCACCTGGGCTTGTCAGTGAAAGCTGGAGGAAACCTGTTCACTCTCTCCAGCAGCTAACATGCCCCCTTTTCTTCCTCCGTCTTTACACAGATACCAGTTGGCGATCAGAGGCGACTTTTCGCTTTGTGGTAGAACGCTTCAGCCGCCTGAGTGAGTCTGTGCTCAGCCCGTCCTGCTTTGTTCGAAACCTTCCATGGAAGATAATGGTGATGCCGCGCTTCTACCCGGACCGGCCACACCAAAAGAGTGTGGGCTTCTTCCTGCAGTGTAACGCAGAATCAGACTCCACGTAGGTGTCTTGATGGGACATGGGATTTGGGGGACATCACAGAGATGCACAGCTCACATCTACACAAATTCATTTTTTTATTTTATTACAATCTCTGTACGCACAAGTGTTTAAGCATCATTTCAGACATAATCTCAGTCTATACTAACATTTCTGAAAACCCACGACCATTCATGAACACTGGGCGTGCACATGCCGATGTAAACAGGAAGCAGATTGTCTACTCTGCAGGTGGTTGCTTAGCTGCAGAAAAACTACAGAGATGGCGAAAAGTAAGACCAGAGATTTCACTGCCTGGACCGACAATGAGGTGGAACAGTTACCGAAAGTAACACATGAGTATAACGGACAGGTCACGCTGCTTGTGTGAGCAGCGTGCAACAGCTACCTCGCTAAACTGCTGTGATTCGCACACGTCTTGTTCACACAGGCTGTGATGCTGTTACGGCGCTGCAGCAGAGCTGCCTGCTGCTATGAGTGCTGTATTTCCACAATTAAAAGCCAGCACCCCACTCATTAATGGAGTTAATGTAATATTAGTTTCAACAGTGTCTTTCTCTTTGCTGGAACTAGTGAAGCACCAGTAAAATAGTTATCTGTGTAACCCTGCAGCTCCTTCAAAATTGCCAAAAGCCTCCTGGTGTCCTCACTCACTTGTGTCCTTTTCACATTTGACAAGCAGGGCGGCCTGCTCTTTGGAAGTTCACAGCTGTGACATATTCTATCCATTTTTTAACGATTGTCCCACTGTACTCGGAGAAATATTGAGTAGAAATGTGCTTCCATCGGTCCCTTAATTAGTGCTTTTTCAGTAACCTTGTCCGAGCTTATTTGGAACAGTCTTTTGTCTTTATGATGTAGTCTTGGCCAGGAAACTGAAAGTTGTTGGACCGTCCAGATGTCACAGCCTGATTACACACAGATGATCATTCAATTTACAATGCATTTTACAAAAACACTTGACTGCATGTGTGTGTTTTAGTAGATGGGGTGAATACTTGTGCCGACACTTCATTCAGTGTTTATTTTTGATTTACATCAGTTTCTTGCTGTGGTTTCATAGCTGAAAGAGATCCTCATGACCTTATCCTCTAGTCAACTAAAAGATGTAATCTCTATAGAACTGCCCCAAAGAGCAGTGAGGAGATAAAATCAGCTGTTGAGACCCTATTGCCATGTCATTCCTTTTTGGCTTTTAGATCATATGATAGTTTGCCGTGTTAATTTGCTTACCTGGCTCACAGTTCACTACAAGTTTGTTTTGCTACATTATAGATGCAATAAATCAAGATCAGAGTCCACTAACTTGGTCATGTGTTTCAGCTGCATCAAAACTTACTTGATTAAAAATGCGTCGTCTGTTTCATGCATTGCTGAATTGTTTCCAGAACCTACGGCTTTGAATTTTCTTGAGCGGGCTGCACATTAATTATGTTATGTGAAACACAGGATGACGTTTATAATTTCTCATGAACTTTAACAGATTCTAAACTAAATAACACTCATCTAGATGGCTCCTCCCTCCAACATGTTCACAGAATTCTTAAGAACAGAATGTGTTAATCTGACACTAGATCCACATCTGTTTGAAAAATACCCAGGAGGATGCATTTTTTAGAATTTCTTTATGTAAGGAAGCTTGCTTGTTTATGAGAAAATGGTAAAATAAGTTAAAAAAAAAACCTTGCAATGTTTATAAACTTTTCTAAGATACCTGGATTCTTGTATTGTTTCAGGTCATGGTCGTGCCACGCGCAGGCCATGCTGAAGATCATCAACTATAAAGACGACGAGAAGTCTTTCAGCCGCAGGATCAGTCATCTGTTCTTCCACAAGGAGAATGATTGGGGCTTCTCCAACTTCATGTCCTGGAGTGTAAGTACAGACACAGACAATGTAATTGATGGAAGATTAATAATATAAAACATATATTTAGTTATTTGTTTATTTCATGGGTAGAAGAGGTCGTGCTGCCATAGCTGTTGTATTTTTATGCAGCATAATGCTGTTGGTCATAGTCTACTTGAACCTCTTAATCATAAATAAATAAAAAAAAATAAGAAAATGCTTTTACATCTGGCTACTCTTTTTGATTTTAACTGTTTTGTTGTGTTTCAGGATGTGACTGATCCAGAGCGGGGCTTCATTGATGACGATAAAGTCACATTTGAAGTCTATGTCCAGGCAGATGCCCCACATGGAGTGGCGTACGTAACTCTTTATTTCTTGAGGGTCTTTTCTCTCTGGTTTGGGATTTCCACAGAGGTTCCAGGTTTAATTTTCTCTGTTGAGGTTTTATGAATTCTAATAATAACATGAGCCTTTTCCTGTAACCAGATGGGACTCTAAGAAACACACAGGTTATGTTGGGCTAAAGAACCAGGGAGCTACCTGCTACATGAACAGCCTGCTACAGACGCTCTTCTTCACCAACCAGCTACGACGGGTACGCTTTCGTCTTTGCATGCATTTATAAATTTGCTTTGTGTTATGTGCTGTGTGTATTTTACATGTTATTTGAGTGTGTTGGCTTAAGCTGAGCAGATCTGCATTTTCTTGTGTAATTGTGCACCAGAGCTTCAGTTCAGTGCTTGCACTCTTGTGTGTTTGTAGTTTTTGTCCGCATGTTGACACGTCACACAAATATTGAGGACCAGCCTCAAATATATTAGGGGTTCTGTATCTCATAAATAATGTTTTTTGACTGGAAAAAAACTGTTTAAGTCTGACATATTTAAACCTCTCACATGATATCGTCAAGGGGAAAACATTTTCTCAGAGATGCAGTGTTGTAAGTGAAAGTGACGCAAGTGAGCATCAGCAACAAAATCAATTTTATTGCATTGTTTTTTTGTTGGAATATCCGGATTGGCTGCAAGTGAGGCAGCCCTGCTGTTCTGAGCTGAGCTTTTGTTGGACGTTTCTATTTATTCCTGTCGCTGGCTTTGAAATGGATGAGGAACGCTGATTCATGAAGTTGAAATGAGGAGTTATCTATATCATACTTCCTCACTTCATGGCAAAAAACAAAATAAAGAGGCAGCTGGCTGAAGGGAGATTGCCAGGGAGCTGAGAGTTTCTTGTGAATGACCATCACTAATAATAATCCATTTGCTGTTACTTAAAATGTAAATGTGTATAGTCAATTTCTGCAAACATCACAGTATAAAACATGTTTTACACATGTAGGAAGAGAGAAATACTCACCCATCTTTACCTTTTCATGGCATGTAAAAGTGTGCACTTTACTTGAAATTAAATAAGAATGAAAATAAATAAATACAGTGCATTTCTTCACTCAACAGTAACAATTAGTAACCTTCGTCAGTATTATTGCCTGAACTAATCCTGGTGTGACTCTCTCCACAGGCGGTGTACATGATGCCCACAGAGGGAGATGACTCGTCCAAGAGCGTTCCCCTGGCACTGCAGAGGGTTTTCTACGAGCTGCAACACAGCGACAAACCCGTCGGCACCAAGAAACTCACCAAGTCCTTTGGGTAGTGTTGACTTTCTTTATAGACACCTCACCTGTTATTTGTCTTAAGATGGTACAGATGGAGGCTAGAAATATAAAGTAAAATCAGCGTTTAGTGTTTTTGACTCGTGCTGTAACATTTTCTCTGCACTACTTTGTTGGCTGTGTCCTGCTGTTGTTCTGTGACTTGGTTTGATGTCAGCGTCCAAATCTGGCAACAGATTATTTTTGACACATAAAGACTGTTAAATATTATTTTTAGTATAATTTTAAGTGGCTACCAGGCAGATATTTCCTGCTTGTGCAAGTAGTGTATCTGACTGTCATGCTGTTTTTCTTTTTCTTGTGTTAAGATGGGAAACACTAGATAGCTTCATGCAACACGATGTACAGGAGCTGTGCAGAGTGGTGAGTTCTCTCATACTCTTGTGAAGAATGTCAGTGTGTGTCTGCTGAATAATGACTGACTGACTGTGCGCGTGTGTGTGTGTTTTGCAGCTCCTGGACAATGTGGAGAACAAAATGAAAGGCACTTGTGTTGAGGGAACAATCCCTAAGCTCTTCAGAGGAAAGATGGTGGTATGTGTTCGCTCTTTCTACCTCCTCTTGTCATTTTTTTTTTACAGAAGTCCAGAAAGTCAAGACTGGTTTCTTTTCTGGTCTGGGCTGGTTTTTTGTTTTTAAATTTACTGTGGGGGAAAAAACAAAACAAATGCAAATTTTTTTCCGAGTCATTCTTCTTTTATTTCATCATTGAAAAAAGAATTTCCCCATTTTTCTATTTCTTTTCACCGTTGAGGGGAAATAAAAAGACAAAATCTTTAAAAAAAAGTGTGTAATGTCAGCCCTGCATGCATCATGTAAATACTGCCGTAGATGTTGTTGACACAGTAATGATGTGAAGTAGTCTAACTGAGCGCAGGATGTAGCCTGGAACAAGGTCAGTTTATTAATAGAGGAAGGTTAAATCAAGATGTGACCCTCTTAGAAATACTATTTTTGACATGATTATATGTATCATACAATCTGACCCGTGTGTGTTTCTCTCCAGTCATATATCCAGTGCAAGCACGTGGACTACCGGTCAGAGCGGATAGAGGACTACTATGACATCCAGCTTAGCATAAAAGGAAAGAAGAACAGTGAGTAGTGACATCTACACAACATCATGGCTTTGCTCAAACAGTGAAACACTGGAGCTGCACCCTCACATGTTTTCATTGGCTTAACTTGTTTTTTCACTCTGATATTCATGTTTATGCTCTCAGGCCAGTGTTAAAATGTGCACCTTAGAAGAACAAACCGCTACTTTAAGTCTTTCAATCCTGACCCTGTCAGGCTACTAAATGCTGACTATAGTCATTTAAAGTGACCTCTTTGAGGTCCCCTTTTATATTGATACTATTAGGGGTGACCCAAATTGTCAACTATTCACCGATTCAATCTAAGGAGCATGATTCGACTGCCAATCTCACAGCTGAATTATCACGGTTGGGCTAATTGTGGTCCTGAAATAAAGGGTCAATTTAGGCTATACGGGCGTGCTGAATGTGCTGAATTAATGGTTTCTGTCTAAAAGTCATAGCCTTTTTTTTTCGGTATAAATTTGTTGATCAGAGAACATGTGCGTTAGGTGCAATTTTAGTTAATTTTCATCATTGCAGTAAACCAAAACTAGAAGAAATACCAACATCAGTTCTGACTTTAAGTTTTGGAAGGTCCTAAGAGAAAGACTAAAGTTCTGCTTACAACCACAGAAAGCAAGCAGGAACGAAACTCAGTGACGTGTTGTGTCTGTCTATCGATTTGCTCTGTTCACTTTCAGTACTATGGACAGCGCTGCTGATGCACCTACACACACACACCCACACCCCCGACACAAAACCAACAGCGCTGGATGGAGCACGTCCTATGACAAAATACATTCATTTACCAAGTCAAGAAGAGAAATTGTTGTATTGTTTCAGCTCTTTTGTCTGGTGAAGGGAAAAAAGAAAGAAAACGAATGTTGCAAAATAGATTTGGATCAGTGAGGAAAAACATGATCTGGCGACAATAGGCAACACTTGACAAATCACATTTGACTGCTTAAATTCTACAGAGACACCCCTAATATTTTTTTTGTGTGCGTGTGCACACACGTGCGCCAAGAGCCATTTTATTTTATTTTGTGTTATTTTATATACAACACACTAGAAGCTGTTTTTCACCTTACCAATATGGATTTCTTCATGATCTCGTTTATTCTTTCTGCTCATTTCCAGTCTTTGAGTCATTCAAAGATTATGTTGCAACCGAACAGTTAGATGGAGACAACAAATACGACGCAGGAGAGCACGGCCTGCAGGTGAGGCTTCACAGAGACTGTATCTTAATTATTGATGTGTCTTTTTGTTCAAGTATATTTCAGTTTGCATACATTTAGTCTTATGTTTTATTTATGTACTCTACATTATAATTGTTTTTTAAGCCATGTCATTAATTGATAAAACTGGACCCTGCTGCCTTAACAAGGATAATGTGAAGTTCTGATTAAAATAAGTAGCCCAGTGCTGCAAACGTCAAGGGTTGCACCATGAATGTCAATGAAATGTCCCAAACAAATGACTGACATGTTTTTTTTTGTTTGTTTTTCAGGAAGCAGAAAAGGGGGTGAAGTTCCTTACCTTCCCTCCAATCCTCCATCTGCAGCTCATGAGGTTCATGTATGACCCACAGACTGACCAAAACATCAAGATTAATGACAGGTAAAGCAAAAACACGACACTCTCGCACAGCCGCATCTTTTTTTATGTTTACTTTCTTGTGCTACCTTACAAATATACACACACTGCCCTACTTGAATCAGATGTCTCCCTGTCAAGAAATATTTCAGGCGGCTGATGGTAAGATACAAGTCTAGAGATGGTCTGGTCCATATTAACCCTTTGAAACCTGAAGCGACATCAAAATCATTCAAATTCATCAAAAACATTATTCAAAACCATTGGGAAAAAAGTAAATGAGCAACTTCGTGAGAAATGTTCTATGAATTGCAAGAAATTAGTCAATTTAGAAAACTTTTTAAAAAGGGCAAAATGTCTAGGGAAAAATTAAAAAGTAATGGAAAAACTATTTAAAATTATGTTACAGAAATGTTCTCATTTTTTGAAGCGGATTTTTCAAGTCATTTCATTGTTTGTTTGCTTTTTACTTTTTCAAATAATTTATTTGTTCATTTTGCTAATTTTCTGGTAATTTTCTTGTACTTTTTACTGATTTCTTACAACTTTTGAGGTCATTTCCTCTCTTGTTGCTCATTGCCTGCTTCCCACGTTTTTGGAAGAAATCAAGCCAAGTTGCTCAGGGTCCAAAGGGTTAACATAGGTAAAAGAGAAGTCTTTTTCCCAAAACGGCAACCCAACCCATGCTCCCTGAACAGCATGCCCTGACCTCCTGCACTAAAGCACTGAGAGAGTGAGTCAGTGAGAGTGTTTCCTGCAGCCCGTATCATTCTGCGCAAAGCTTTGTGTGAGCTAATGGTGTTTTAATAATCCGCCAGGATAATGTGACACTTTCAGAACGCACACACACTCGCGCAGCCATCCAGAATAGCTAATTTTCCTTTTCACCAAGCTCTGAGTCATCGTTGTGACGCTGCCACTGGCACCTGGCCCCCTGAGGGCTTTGTATATGTACACACACACACACACACACACACAGCCAGTGTGTGGATGTGCTGTGTTGAACTTGAATCATGACAGCTTAAACTCTTGCTTTCTTTCTTGTATGAATTTTCCTCGTCTTAATATTTGACCCATTTCCATCCTCTTTTCTTTTTTTTTTAACCCTTTCATTTCTGCCTCCTTCTCTTTTTGTCCTTTTGCCTTTCTGTCCCATTTTCTCCTGCCTACCACTTCCTTTCCTCTCCATTCTCTGCCTCTCTTGTCCTTGTTTTCCATCTTCCCTTGCTTCTTCTTCGCTTACCTCCCCTCCATCTTTCCTCTCTGCTTCTCCTTTCTCCTCTTTCTCATCTATAGGTTTGAGTTTCCAGATCAGTTACCCCTGGATGAGTTTCTTCAGAAGCCAGACTCAAAGGACCCGGCCAACTACATTCTGCACGCCGTGCTTGTGCACAGCGGGGACAACCATGGCGGTCACTACGTCGTCTATCTTAACCCAAAAGGAGACGGCAAAGTGAGTGTCAAGGAGCCAATAGTGAGGACAATTTTTTTATTCACCTTACACCAAAAATTCTGTGGGCAGGGTTGGGGGTTTTGCACAACTAATACTTCTTTACTTGGGGTAGGCTAACACGGGGGTGCTCAGCTTCTTAAGATACGAGATATAATTTGTCATTATGATGGCTACACTTAATTTGACGATAGACTGCTGCACTGGTTCACTATAGAGGAGGACTGGGCGATATATCGATAGTTTATCAATGTTGTGATTGAATCTGAGTATCGTAATATTCCAGGTGTGTTCTTTCCTGGTTAAAAGGCTGCATTATAGTAAATTGATGTAATTTTGTGAAATAACTAGACTGTTCTGTTATTTGTCTTAACACGCTTAGTCATTTTATCCACATCGGTGCTGATGATCAAAAACACATTGTGTAAATATTTTGTGAAAGCATTATTGTTGCAAAATGGAGGTATGTGGTCAAAAATATTGTGATATCTGATTTCCTCCAAAGGGCCCAGCCCTACTGCAGAGTAGATTAAACAAAAAGCCACTAAAAGTAATCATGTTTATAATATTAGGATTTTTACCACATTTGAAGAGTGCATAACACATTTTATTGTATGGAATTATCATTAGAGATAAGAGCTTACCTGATGATTGCGCAGAAACAATCAGAGTCGAAGAATTCTGTCCAACTGAAGTCATACTCACTTACATGAAATAATATCCATAGAACTTTGTCATTTCTGCTTATGGCCTTTTAAACATAAATGCCAGAGCCTGGATAAAGAATAGATGCTGCCAGCTCTTTAGTGACAAATTATTCCAAAGATGTTAAAAAAACAGATGAAGCATTTGCTGAGCTGCCCACTCAGACTCAAAGCTGAGAGTTAATGGTCAGACAAGCTACTTGCCAGAAGGGCATCTTACCACTTAATGTCAGACCCGTGTTGAAGCAGCGACATAGGAGGTAAATAAATACTTTATCTCAGGAGGCTGCATTTGCACCAAATCAAGCTGCGGCAATTAGCAGCAGGGTTGTGCGGCGGTGTGGGAGTGTCACTCGATGCCCCATCTGTGGGGGAGTTGAGGGTTTAGACCAACTATAGAAAGCCAATCTCCCCATTCTCAGTGACTGAGTTTATGTCCAACAAGATTGTTTTTGTTGGCTTAAAAGAACTGTTGAATTTCTTTTGATTATCATTATAATATCGTTTCTGTCACAAAAGACACACCTGCACGTGCACAAAAACAAGCGAGTGCTGTCCTTTGCAGGAAAGGACACACAAAGTGTTACATATACTTTATTTCTTTTACTCATTGTAATATTTAACAATAGAAAGTGACTGTATTACTTGTTCTCTCGGTCTTCGGGTGTCTTTCAGACTGATTCCTGGTCACAAGATTGACCACTGCAGCATGACATCAGGTTGTGTTTCTTTTAAAAGTTGATACTTTTTCAACTTTTCGCCATAATCTTCGGCAGCCCCTTTGACCCCACCGTCACAGCCTACACACTTCCCACACTACCCACAATCAAATGAAAGAAAGCACTGGTGTTGATTTGGTGTGACTGCATCACTTAAGCTTAGGCATTTAATGTAAGTTGTAATGATAATAAACTTAATTTGTGTAGCAATAAAGCACAGTTACTTAATGCTTTCAAAATAAATATCTCAGAATATAAGATAAAGCAGAGTGTAATAAAGATAAATAAAAGTTATAAAATAGGGACATAAACTGGACAAGTAACACAGTAAACTTTTGTAAATGTGGGTTTTGAGGAGTGATTAAAAGAAGGTATTAGGTTCTTCAGGTAGGGTGTTCCATAGCATTAGGGCTCTAATGTAAAAAGTGCAGTTCATTTATCTGTTTTTTTTTACACACAGAATGTTAAATGTAGTAATCGTGCATTTAAAACCAAATCGCCTACTGTGAGCTAATGACTCCCACATTTACACTGAAGTAAAGTATAATGTTTATTTTATGAATGATAGATAAGGTCAACTGGTTGAGCACCCCTGCGCTAGTTACCCTTATAAGGGGAGGACAATGGGAAGTTTATGGATATAAGAACATAAAGTTATCTCTTGAGCATGAATCATTTGCATGTTTTGAGACTGATTGAAAGCCTGACATAAATGGTTGTCTTAAGTGCTCTCTGGTTTTTCTCTTTTTCTCCCATCTCCCTCCATGGCTTCATTTGCCCTTGTCCTCATCATCCCCTCTTGTCCGTATCCTCTTCCCTCTTCCTCCTCTCTTCTCCTCATCTCTCCAGTGGTGTAAGTTTGATGATGACGTGGTGTCGCGGTGCACCAAGGAGGAGGCCATAGAGCACAACTATGGTGGACATGACGATGACCTCTCAGTGCGTCACTGCACCAACGCATACATGTTGGTCTACATCCGTGAGTCCAAGCTCAGTAAGTGACATACTGCCTCTCCTTCCGCCTCTGTGGCTAATATTAAACAAAAGCTGGTGCTAGAGAGTCCTTAACAACACATGAACCCCACATGAAGATTCCCCTCAAATGCCTACGTGAATCAGTCCTTGAGTACACTTCATAAATATGCAGGGAAATTTAATTCCTGTTTCCACTTCATTTTGGTGACTGATTTACTCATGAAATGTTACTGTTCTGCACTCTGTCTGCTCTGTGATCCTCACTCTTTCCTTGTGTCCCAGGCGAGGTGCTCCAGCCAATGACTGACGTGGATATCCCTCAGCAGCTGGTTGAGCGTCTGCAGGAGGAGAAAAGGGTGGAGGCACAGAAGAGGAAGGAGCGCCAAGAGGCTCACCTCTACATGCAGGTCCAGGTAGGAAACCACGACTGCTGTTACGTGCTCTTAGGTGCTGTTATGCTTTACAGAGTTTGCGGGTGCTTTAGGAGTATACATCTGCCATTCTGGCAGAAGGAACCTAGAGGCTTTACAGACATTGTTGCAGCAAGTTGTTGAAGAAGTGTGGAACTAGTGGTGCCAAACCAGCAGATTGGGCTCTGGCAGGCTCTGATCTTACATACTGTGATGTGAGGGATGTGTTGCTCATTACATTAAGTCTGCAAGAGTCCATAAGTGCTAAGAGTTTTCAGATTCTTTTTAAATGTGGATTTTCTTGACCCTTAAATATAACTCTACAGAACAACAAATAAAAGATAAATGTCATAAAAAACGGATAAATTATATATATCAGGGCTTACCAATGCATTTATTTTATCGATTAATTCGAATTTGTGGTTTAAATTTAAAATGAAAATCTAGATTTTCTCTTAACCTTTGTCTGCCGCTCTCTCTGGGCTTCCATAGTTCATAGTGGGCTAGCTTTCTGTTGTTTTTAAGAAAAAAATGACTTAAAATTGTGAATTTTATTTTTAAGCCATATGGCCCATCCCTAAAACATACCACATCTGTTGTAGTGGCAAAGTATTAAGCTGTAGACACATCGTTAGCAGCCTCCTCGCTGCATTTATTATGCAGGGCAGTCAGTGAAACATGAGTGAGATGGTGATGTGATGACGCCAAACACATGTTTTTACCAGTTTCTTGAATCCCTGGTTGCTAACGGTACTGTCTGGGAACATGTCTTTTGCTGAAAAGAATGTGATGGCGTCTATTTGTCTATATTTTTGAGAGCTGGATGGTTAGGCAGTTATGTTATAAAGAGTGTCCTTCATAGATGTCTGTGTTGCAGTGAAAGCAGTCAAACAGGCTTTTCTTTTCACAGTTTTTGCTTCTTTATTGTTTTGTATATTGAACAAATTGGTCATATTGCCATGTGGTGCAGACAACACCGTGCAACAAATCTTGCACAGTATTTGTTTCTGTTCCTTGTCTGACTTCTTGAATCCAAAGTCTTTCCAGACAGCTGTATTGCTTTTACCTTTGTTGTCGACCAGAGGCTCTCTTTCTGTCATTTTGGCTAGAGGTGAACTAAACATGCCACACAGGCCGCAGCCTGGCTGAGTGTGAGTTTGGGCTTTTTGGAATGGCCGAAAGCACACTGGTCAAAGGAAAGGGGTGCGTTGGATTTATGTGAGACAAAACAAGAGCATCATTGAGAAATGGAATACAGCATAATCATTTTATCTTGATGATCATGTCGTTTTTTTAAACACTGAAAGCCAAAATAGTAACCTCTTGCTGTTCTTTTATTTGTCCTTATCCACTTAGTCATTATATATCCACATTACTGATGCTTATTTACCAAAAATCTGTGAAAGCACCAATAGTCAACCCTACAGTATCATTGTAATGTTGATATATTGTGATAATGCATTTTTCCATATTGCTCAGCCCTAATGAAAAGTGGCAACCTGTGTTTCATAGTTAGATGAAAACTATAATTTATCTTACCAGCAGGTTAGAATAATCAGCCTTGTGACAATAAAAGGCTTATTATGGGTGTGCACAAGCACCCAATCAATACCTCTTAAATGGCACCAGATTTACCAGTTTTATGTTTTATGAGTCAACAGTTGTTTCCTCTAGCTGAGGGTGATCTATCAGCTGCAGGCAGGAATGTGGGCTCTTTGAGCTGTGGCTGTCACAATGTTGTTGAGATGGTGAGAAGGGTGATAATAGAGAAACAGCTTGTTTAAATATTAGAAAGCTTTATACTGTTCAGACATGTCTGCTGCTCTGCCTTATGTTATTTGGTCAAGAACTAAGTCAGATAAAATGTCTATTTTCTCTTTATTACTTTTAGACTTTATTTTCTCTGGAGAGCCAGTAGGAGGAAGAATAGGAAGAAACTCCTTTTCTCTGTTGTTTAAACTGATCTCAGCAGTCTAGACAAAATGCGCGCCAGTAGTTCTTTTGTGCACGACACTGTGTCATCAAGATTAAGTCTGAAAAGTGTATTATGTGCCCTTAGTTACTTACTGACTGCTAAGTCATTGCTTGATGAAATTATGTGCAAGATACGGGCATTCCTCTTGCAGTTTTTATAAATTAAATATGTGGAAATGAAAAAATAAATAAGTGCAGTTGGAGTGTTATGGAGAAATGTTTGCTCATTATGTCGCCTTCTCCCCAAAGTTTTTGATTCTCTTTTCATTTCTTGCTTCTGTGTCCAGTTTTCCTGTCAGTCGCTAAGGTTGTTTTCTTCATGTTGTTTTACTCCCGTGGACAGATAGTAACAGAGGACCAGTTCTGTGGTCATCAGGGCAACGACATGTATGACGAGGAGAAGGTGAAGTACACAGTCTTCAAGGTCCTGAAGAGCTCTACGCTGCAAGAGTTCGTCCAGACCCTCTCCCAGACCATGGTGAGATACTCAGGAGTGTGTGTGAGATGAGAGAAATACAGGATGCTGTGTGTTTTTAATGCATCTCTGCATGACTGAAATGTGGTCATCCCACATACACCGAGTATTAAGTCACTGCTGTGCTCTCAGCATGTGATGCTTTGAGAGAGAAGGCTTGTTGATTTTCCTGTTTGCTTATAATGTGAAATCTTGACAGCCACTCACCAGTGTAGAGCGAAACATGTATACAGATGAATACTTCCTTACATTGATCAGCAGTTGCTAAGAGTATATCAGGACAAATGATATTTGGAAATGTCAGTCTTAAGTGGTCACAAAATGCAGTGAATGGTTAAAATCTGGAGTCCTGCCGTGACTGTTTGTTTCCTCCTCTCCTGTAAACCCCTCTTCAGTTACCTCCTTCATTTGTTTTTCTCCCATCCTGTTGCCAATTTCCTCCTTTTAGCTTTTTTTTTTTTACAGCTTCTCACAAATTAAATTAAAGTCACCTTTTGATCTGCTGCAGGGTTTTCCACAGGACCAGATGAGGCTGTGGCCCATGCAGGCCCGAAGCAACGGAACTAAGCGACCCGCCATGCTCGACTACGAGGCCGACTGCAACAAGTCTGTAAGTGTCCATGTCTGAAAGACCTGTTTGTGGGTTTAAAGTGTACTTACGATCGAATATGCATCTTCAAAGTGGGGTTTTAACCGTGACACACAGCCTTCTGGGTGTTGCACACAAGCCAACTTGCCAACAGTTTGCTTGGCTGTAGGGTAGGGATGCATGCCCCAAAAAAAGCCCACATTTCTGGTAGGAAGAAGAATCACATCTAGGTTTAAACATTATGAAAGATATGAACAAGGTTTTGGTTTGGCTGGCGCAAATATCGCTATGATGAAGCAAAATGGCTCAAACAGCCCCAGCTGTTCCACTTTTTCCATATTTTAGAGTGATAAAAGTTCCCTAAAATATTGTTTATCAGAGTGCGCACGGCTGCAAAATATCGTTGTGCACGTAAACATAGTCACAGATTCATGGCGCCCCTCCTGGTTCAGAACTTGATCCCTTGTGTCCATGGATGTGTGTGCTGGTCTGTGCATGAGAAAGGGTGTTCCACATTTGTCTGTAACCTATTTTTTAAAGTGAGTGCATGTGTGCGTTTCAGATGATTGACTTGAGCGACAATGAGAACCCCTGGACAATATTTCTGGAGACGGTGGATCCAGAGATGGCAGCCAGCGGGGCCACGTTACCCAAGTTCGACAAAGACCGTAAGTCTCACTATTTAACTCTCATCCAGCTCAGTGTCAGTTTCAGCAGCATTTCACAAATTGTGGCACTTAATTTTGTTAATGGAGTTTGATTAAAAGAGCTCAGTGACTCCTCCTCCCCCCTGTACAAGTCTGTCAGTCTCAATTATGATTTCTGTCATTTCTCCACTTAATTTTCAAGGTTTTATTTTTTTCAAACTGACTTTGTATTAAGTTTGTGTTCCTGCAGAACATACAGCAACTTATAAATGCTGCTTCACAGATTATGATCAGTGGTCTACTACTGTTAAAATTGTGGGACATGCTTATTAATATAAAAGTAGATTTACGTAGTTTTGTGTACTTTGAACAGCTCTTGAAAGTTAAAAGAAAGCTTCTTTTTGCTTGTTTAATATTTTAACTTTAACACTAGTTTTGGTCAAAAAAGCAATTTCCTTCATATGTATTGTTGACTCTCTTTTTTTAGATGATGTCATGTTGTTCTTGAAGATGTATGACCCCAAAACCAGAAGCTTAAATTATTGTGGACATATCTACACACCTATTTCCTGCAAAATAAGTGAGTAGCTGCAACATCCAAGTCTGTTTTAAGCACAGCACGTCATATTTTGCATAAAATGTCTGGAATGTAAAGATTAAATCATGTTTGTTTTGCTCTTTTCTCCTTGTAACCAGGAGACCTTCTACCAGTCATGTGTGAGAGAGCAGGGTTTCAGCAGGAAACTAGCCTTATCCTCTATGAGGTGATCTATTTTTGTATTTACTGGCACATTGCTGTGTCTTTTTCTCACTTGTTCTCACTCTGTACTTACTTCACACTCGTGCTCTTCTATCTAGCACACAAGCTTTATCTCACAAACTCTCTGTTTCATGCAGCATCTCTCTTTTTCTCGCATTTACACTTCTGTAGCTGCGCGTTTACACATCCAAGTGAATACTCCTGTGCATTTACCAGGCAGTGTCATACTGACTACATTTCCCATGATGCCTTGTGTATTACAGGAAGTAAAGCCCAATCTTACAGAGCGGATACAGGACTATGATGTCTCTCTGGACAAGGCCCTGGATGAGCTCATGGACGGGGACATCATTGTCTTCCAGAAGTAAGAACAGTTTTGTGTGTGTGTTAAATTTGGGATGTGTGGAGTGTGAGCTAAATTCTATCACAATATGTTTTTAATTTTAACAACTGCATGACTGAGTTGTTTTGATGTTAGCTGTGAACATTATAGCAGGGCAAACAAAAAGAATCAAAGGTGTGCTCAGTGCATGCAAGACCACACAAGTTTGCATCCTGCTGTCAGATTTTAATTCTGCAAATTGATACCTGTGTTTACGATGTGACTCCAGCTGAGCACTTGTGTTCAGATTTTGTTACTGTCTACATCACTCATGCCAGAAGGTCAAAGGGCTCAGGACAGCAAGACTCTCACTAGCATGCTGTCGTGTTAGCAGTTGTTTCAGTACAGCTAAAGATATTGATGTCGGCAGAATTCATCACAACCCCCTTCATATGCTAAAGCAATGGACTGTCACACAGCACTTCCTCCAACTCATCGTAAAAGTTATAGAGCGCTAGTGAACTGTCACCAGAGTAGCCTACATCCTGCACTGAGCTTAAGTTATGATAGAGTCCATCAAGACTCATTAGTGTTTCCACTACAAATGATATGCTGTCAAATGCGCCATTCACCATCTCGGCAAGTGGGTTTATCGATTGGATTTCAGTGTGTTGGTGGTCGTTTGAGCCGTCCCCTGCTGATCAGATCCCCCAAGACTCATGTCAGTACCAGGTGTAACAAAGCAAAAGACTGCAAGCAAGTAAACATGAATGTAAACAATTCTCAGTTTTTAAAGAGAATAAATAAATAAATGTTTAACCTTTTAAAACCTGGATCGACGTCAGTTTTCTTGTGCTGCATTCAGGCCCCTTTCACAAGCTATTTAACCCTTTGAAACTGAACAGATTGGTTCGGTTTCTTTCAAAAACATGGGAACAAAAAGGCAATGATCAGCTTGGAAAGAAATGTCCCACAAAGCTAGAAATTAGTAAAAGGTGACAAGAAAATGAGGTGAAAATTAGTTTTAAAAAAGGGGGGAAGAATTATTTTATCAAAAATCTAGGAAAAATGTCCAGAAAACGACATTTATAATCATTATAATTATACATTTAAAATTATGTTACAGAAAAGAATTATGCATATAGGTTGTTATTTACATTTCGTCTTTTGCTTATTTTCAGGTAATTCTCTTGTCACTTTTTATTCATTTTCTTCTAATTTTAGGGTCACGTGTTCATTTGCTCATTGCCTGCATCTCATGGTTTTGAAATAAATCAAACCAATTTGCTCAGGCTTTAAAGGGTTAATGTGGAAAGAAATGCTTTCAGCATGTTTGTTAGACCCCAGAGACACACACAATCTGTTTTGGTGAATGAAAATGGACTGTTTTGTGGAAAGAAAATTCTAAATGTCAAGTTAACCTGAGCTTACATGATTTGATTTAGCACAGTATCCCCTGTTATATTTGTTGTAATAAAACACCAGAGAGACAGGCAGAGGAACTACATGTCTCTGGACTCTTATTGGTATTTCTGATGAAATACAGAGAAACAACAGAGAGGTGGAAGAGGAGGGTTGTGTGAAGTGTTTGTGCATTTAGAGGAAGTTCTTTGTTAAAAATCTCGTCAGTAAGGGATGTGATTTTTCTGTGGAATTCAGGCATTCCCAACCTCAAAGTGTGACTCATGTGAATCATACAAATCCGTATTTTGTATCAGTAATTTATGT
This sequence comes from Plectropomus leopardus, assembly GCF_008729295.1. Classification (NCBI taxonomy): domain Eukaryota; kingdom Metazoa; phylum Chordata; class Actinopteri; order Perciformes; family Serranidae; genus Plectropomus; species Plectropomus leopardus. The sequence continues at coordinate 24,813,119 of NC_056479.1, forward strand.
TTGTTCAAGTGAAATCAAAGAGGATTTGTGGACTTCCATATGCTTAAGTGTGTGAAGATTTTTGTTTCCCTTCCAAATATAAACAAGGAAATTTGTTTGTGTTTAGCTTGAGCTAATCCTGTTAAAATGCAAATCAGTTGAAGGAGAAACTCAAGCTACAAACTACCTTCATCTAAAGGGTCGACGCAAAAAGCAAAAAACCCTCAATTAACATTTTACAAAAAAAATGACAAAAGATAAACGACAACAAAGAGCAGAAAAAGAAACCACTCAGTAAACATTAATATAATGAAAACCAAGAAATATATAGAATACATTACAAAGTGTAAAAGAAACAAGGAAACATAAATACACATCCAGATAACCCAAAATATCTGAAAATACTGAAGACGTTACAGCTGGCATTCTTCCCACTTGATGGCGCAGACTATTTCCTGGCTTTTACCAACCCAGTGGGGCTGTAGGTGCAGGTCGCTTTTTTGTCCTTTGCACTGAGTTGTTTCACACCCTCTTCTTTAAGTCTCTATCGACCTCTCACCTGTAACTCTTCCCTCCCGCTGTCTTCTCTGCCCTCTCCTGTCATCTCTGCACATTCTGTATCTCAATTTATGCATTTTCTGCCCAATCACTAAGGGACGACCCAGAGAACGACAGCAGCGAGCTGCCAACGGCCAAGGACTATTTCCGGGATCTCTACCACCGGGTGGACGTCATTTTCTGTGACAAAACCATCCACAACGACCCCGGCTTCGTCGTCACGCTCTCTAACCGCATGAACTATTTTCAAGTAAGGGCCGATTCAGGCGCTCTGAATGAATGTTTGAGGTTTGGGAGGTGGGGTAAGGTGGCAGTTTCAGTGTGTTTGCATCAGCTTCCAAAAATAAATTGATATTCTCTTTATTTGATATTGATTTCTACTGATACTGAAGTGTCCAAAGAGATTTTATGCAAAGAAATGTATCCACGTTTATGTCACAAGCATCCTGAAAAATGGATTCAACAATCTAATTTTCATGTGTTAGAGTGGTCAATGAAACTCTGGCATACATCATTTATTTTGATTATTTAGGGACATTTTATGTGAAACTCCAAAACATCAGGTATAAATCACAGGAGAAAGGGCCTTTTGGGGATACTTTGGTTTCCAAAAACACTGTCAGGGAGTGTATCTGTACAGTATCTGTTGTAAAAAAAAAAAAAAAAAAAAGTTCTTTTGCTTGATGCTCTAAATGCTTCAAACCTGCCGAGTTTTAAACCTGATGTATTTTAAATCTCCTCTTCAGATGTTCGTTTTTCGTTTTTCCTGTTAGTCTCCCTGCTGGTGTTTCAGTTAGCAGACACAGATGAAGTCTGACAGGCCTGTGGTGATCCCTACTTCTAACATTTGTGTTGTTTGTTTGTTTGTCAGGTGGCCAAGACAGTAGCACAGAGGTTGAACACAGATCCCATGCTGCTGCAGTTCTTCAAGTCACAGGGGTAGGAGGCTTGTCTCATCCACACACACACACGTGTGCGCACACACACACACACACACACACACACACACCCACACACGCACTAGTCATATGATCAGTGGTGTTGACACAGACTCAAAAAGTGCATACTGTGTGAATGTAGTAAAGCTGTGTGTAATAACATTAAAAAAACAGCACTGATACTAGTCTTTCTCACAGTGTATCAGGCCAGGAGGAATAAAAATATGTCATATAAAACTGGTGCAACAGACGAGACATGGTAAAAAACAAAATAGGCGACGGGGGAAAAGCTTTAGTATTTGTTTTTTTATTGACTTGTTATTGCTTTTGCTGTGCACTAATCATTCCTGCTTAAAAAGCTTAACTTGCAGTGTTGCTGTGGTTGTTGTTTGAATGATGATTCACAGTGAAGGAAAGAGGAAATGTGGTTTTAAGGTCATTAGGGATATACCTGCATAAAATTTCCATGCTACAATTATTGTGGCAAAGAAATCAAGATAAATGGTTTCATCACAGTAATGATCAGATTTTTCTGAAATACTGCTATTGCTTCATAAAGCTGCAGTGTTTTTCCCTATAGTTGTTCAGGTCTGGCGGGCAACAAAGCCAACAGGAAGCCTAGCCGGGTCCACAATTATGTTTTAATGCCTAAAAGTAAAACTAAATATCCATTCCAGTGTTTTTTTTCCATTCTGCAGCAGCACACCGCTGTGGGTCTATGAACGAGACAAGTGTCTGGTTAGTTAACTTGTCTGTAATAACAGCAGGGCAGTTATGTGTTTGTTCTCTCAACTGCTAAAGTGAGTTGAAGTGAACATAATATTGTCTGAACTGGTTATGAACAGGCTCGGTGGTGAATAACACACGAACATGCTGACGGGTTCAGTGTTTTTGTGTTTTCAGTGGAGCTAGACCAGAGAATATTTGCTTAAAAGCGGATCTGTGATTCTATTTTACCCTCATTGTTCTCCATGAAGTTTGCTGGAGGTGAGCGCTGGGCTCGGTTTAAAAAATAGCCTTTTAAATGCCACGCCATTTGTCAGCAACCAGTCATATGGTAACTCTGGGCGGCAGTTTGGCGTGCAGTTAACACACCAGTCAAGATTTTGTTTGAACAAATTGCTCCTGGTGTTATTCACTACTTTTTTGGAACAATGAAATAACAGAAGTGACAGGCGAACCAGCTTTAGAAGTGGTGCACTTTCTTTTTAAATAACTACTGTGCGGTGGATCTAATTTATGCCGATGTGAAAAGAGCTTCATATGGATTACGACAAATGATAGATAAATTGTTAAATTGTGTCGGGGTGGATGGCTCATCTGCAAGGCCACGGCAGTTACAGCTGGATGGTATACCTGTTCATCCTGTTTTTGTCTTTAATAGTTTGTTCAGTTGACTGGTGAAATATATTATTGTTGTCATATCTCACTGGTTACTGCAGTCTACTATTTGAGTTTGTGAATGTTAATGACAGTTATCAGGACATAAAACCAATGATCTGCTGATGCTTACAAATCCACAATCGATAGTCCAACAGCGGCAATTCAGTGCTGAAGTAACTAAAAGCATCACAAACAAGAGCAGGTTGGTAAAGATTTCAAGACAGGTGACTAAAAGTAACTTTATTTTAGACTCTTTGCACCCATTTATGTTGTCACACATTACATTATCATATATGTAAGGTAAAATTATTGAAGAGTTTATGATCCAGCACACTTGTTTATATGAGTTTCTGCATTTGTAAATAATTGTTTTGAGATATTTTTCTTGTTTGACATATAGAAAGAAATGCATAGTGCAGTACATTTATATACCGTGTTTTCATTGTCACAGCTTGTGTCATGTTTGCCTTTAATTTGATTACTTGCAGTTGTTTGTAGAAATGTTGCGTAACCTGTCCCCCCCCACCTTTCTTTGTTGTTTTCCTCTAACTCCTCCCACTCTGCCTCCCTCCCGTCCTCATTTCTCCCCCCTCCATTGCTCCTCTGTTCTGCCTCGACATCTTTCTGAATTTTTCGTCTTTCCCTCCCGTTCAACCACCTCTTTTCTCTCCTTCTCTTCATTTTTTTCCACCCTCTGTTTCTCTTCTCCTGTCATCTTTCCTTTGTCCCCTTGGTTGTCCTCCCCCCCTGCCTGGTGGTGTGGTGGCCAGGTACAGGGACGGTCCAGGGAATCCTCTCAGACACAACTATGAGGGAACGCTGCGGGACCTGCTGCAATTCTTCAAACCTCGGCAGCCCAAGAAACTCTACTATCAGCAGGTAGGAAGTGTCTGCCAACTCTGGGACTTCTAGGGGGTGTTATATGTAGTGTATTTGTTTCCTTTCCTACATGTTTTTGGAAGTATATTTTGGCCCAGGACCGCCGCTTCTGCGCCAAAAAGAAGTGGCTTTAATGTCTCAAATAATTTTTGTTATCTGTGGTTTTCTTTTTTAATTTACTGTTTTTCACACTTTCTCATGTTGCTCATTTCACTCACACAAGTTTCTCAAATGTGTGAATTCGCTGCATCTTTTTTCTTACATTATAGTAAATTGAATATTTTTGGCGTGACTGTTCAACTTCTGTTCCAAAATATTGTGATGGGCCTTTTTTTTATAATTGTTTTCTGATGTTTCATCAACCAAACGAATAATAGTTTAATTGTGAAAATATGATCATTAATAACTCCTAATGTGAACTTCTGTCAAAATGAGGTCTGATTTATGCTTTATCATTTCTCTTACTCAAAGTTGCTTTCCTGAAAGTTCAGAGGGCTGAATCAAACCTGCGGCTGCTGGGACAAGGACACAGCCTCTGTATATGGGGTGCCCACTCTACTATCTGAGCTATTCGGCGCCCCCTTTCAATTTATCTTACTGGACAAAGGGGAAAAAAATCCAGTGACGTAAGGAGTGCGCCCTATATGCTGAGGCCTTTACAGCAGCCTGGGTTTGATTCTAGCCTGTGGCCCTTTGCTGCGTGTCGTTCCCCCTCTCTCTCCCTCATTTCCTGTCAATCTACAACTGTCCCCAAAAAAAGGGAAAATCGCCCAAAAAAAATCTTTAGAAAAGAAAAAAAACCGTGAGGGGCTCAGCATCACTGAGACCGTTATAAAAAGCCAGGCTGTTACAGCACGCTGATCAGGGCCAGATTACAGCCGTCAGCTAATGTATCAGAAAAAGACAAATTTTCAAAAAAGATGAGTCAGGCATTTATCACCTTTCATCAGTATTGTTTTCTAAAGAAAAGTTTGTTCCGGCCGTCTCCGTGGCAGTTTAAAGAACTTATTTGTAGCTGTACAGACGAGTGTGAAGGGAGATCTTTCTGCAAATGATAAACTGCTGTATTGTCTGCACACAGCTGGACCACTCATTCAATTTTGATTGGAACTAGTCGGATCTAAATTATGGAAACACATTTGACCACAGCACTGCTCGCCCACCATTAACACTTAACAGCTTCCTGCGTGGAGCTCACAGCGCAGCGCAGCTTCTCTTCTGATTGTTTCTCTGTCCTGCTGCATCCACAGTTAAAGATGAAGATAACAGACTTTGAGAACAGGAGGAGTTTTAAATCCATATGGCTCAACAGCCAGTTCAGAGAGGAGGTAACACACACTTTTAACACTCTTTCATACACTTGCATTCCCCCTGAGAAATGTGTCACAACACGTAATGAGTTTGTGTGTTTTTTGCAGGAGATCACCCTCTACCCTGACAAGCATGGCTGTGTGCGGGACCTTTTGGAAGAATGTAAAAAGGCAGTGGAGCTCTCTGAAAAAGGCTCTGAGAAGCTCAGGTAAACACCTTGCGGGAGAGTGTGTGTGTGTGCGTGTGCGTGCGTGCGTGCGACATTAGCGCCCTCCTCAAGGTGGGAATTCATGCTGATTTTTGACAACATGTTATGTGTGTGACCCACTGCTGGGAGATTTTTCAAAAGCTTTTAGTAGCAGTTAGCAGCTAACTCATAGATGAAGAACAGCGGTTAAAAACACCTGCAAATTGGGATATTTATTTATTTATTTATTATTTCTTTATTATCATTTTTTTAAATGCATGTCTTCCTTCCTTTGTATCGTTCTGTGGGTTTTGTGGGTCTGTGAATACAGTGTGGGTGGAGCTCTGTGAGATCTTTTTTCCTAAGCAGCAATTTGTGACAATTAACTGTTGATCAGATCAGTGGATGACAGAAGTAGCTGCTGCAAGTTAAAGCAAACGTTAAGGCCCAGCAGAATCAACGGTCCAGCTCCAAAAATAGAAAACCACTTTGTGGCTGCAGATACATTAACCGTGACGAGCTGCTACAAAGTGAATGTGTGGGAAACCTTGATTTCTCGGGGTCTTCCACAGTTAAGGAAAACCTGAAAAAGTCACACAAAAAACTGAAAGTTTCGGAAAAATCGTGGAATTTTGTAGTTTGTAGTAAAATTGTTTCAGTAGTCTTCCTTGGGTAACCTTCCGTGTAATGCAGCATAACGGCAAAACTTTTCTCTGAAGCTGTCGATGTCATGTAGCTCTCATGTACACTGATGTGTGACGGTTTGTTCCTCGTGACATTCATGTCTTCATTTTCCCCCCATGTTGTCCTGGTAGTTGTTTTATTTTTTTAAATCTGATTGGATTTTAAAAAATGTCTGACAGGAACAGAAAAAAACATTATGGTTCGCTGAAAAGTCATAAACAATTTTTGACATTTAGTCTGTGAAAATGTGATGGAGCCCTGAACGGAGATGGTAAATTATAGTTATTTCATTGTGATTGTTCATACTTCACTTAGAGGGCAGTACTGTTGTTTTTTGAATCACACCTCTTTTGCTTGTGGATGCCGGCATGCTGCCTAAAATCACTCTTAGGAGCTGCATGATGATGCCATTGTTTGCTTCTGTATAAAACCGCAAAGGCGGTGTAACAAAGCGTCGTTTTTGTGCCCTATTATGCAACCTTTTTGTAAAAAGGGTTACAGTTTCAGTGCTGTCTGGGGAAGGTTACATCCTTAAACCGATGCCCAGCAGTGGGTTTAGCCCAAATAATGACCACTGATCTCCAAACTTTAAGGCCAAGTGAAATGAAAAGTACATTTTACAAGTTTTAATCATGTGTCGCTGTGTTAATTGTCGATTCGTCTCTCGTCATATGTCAAATCATCATTATCGGAGCGTAAAATCCCATATCTTTTCTCTCCCTGTAAAAATGTTTGATGACTCATCCTGCACTCAGGGGAGCTTACAAAAGTTCATCCAATCAAAAGAGACTCTGGGCAAATAGCTAGCCACTCCGATCATAGAAAAGCACACCACCACCCCTCGTGTATTTTGGGGGAGTTTGGAGAGTGCAGTCTGGCCATTTTTAGACACTATAGTTGGCTGTCATTTTGGATTTTGTTGAACCGTTTTGATCTTTTTTTCTTTTCATGTAAAGTCCATCACTGTGTGCAAAATTTACTTAAAGCTCATCAGCAGAGTGACGATTACCCCCCCCAAATAATAATTTGTTAATTTTTCAAAGATTTTTACGGGGTACTTTACAATCATGGCCTCAGAGGTACTTGTATGTAAGAAAGCACCCAAAGACATTGTCTTTAACATCCCTGGGATTTTTCATATCTGCTTCCAATTATTATTTTTGTTGACTAATTCATGTTATCCCCTGTTTAATGTGATTTTCTGCTCTGAAAAATCGGTTTCTTTGCTGTAGAGTATAAATCCTGTCTCCCTCTGTCTCTCCCTCCCCCTGCAGGCTGTTAGAGATAGTAAGCTATAAAATCATCGGGGTTCACCAGGAGGACGAGCTGCTAGAATGTTTATCTCCGGCTGCCAGCCGCACCTTCAGAATAGAGGTATGTGCGTATGTGAGGCGTTCCCCGTGTCTCTGTTTTTAGTGCCTCTTCTCTTTTTGGGTTATTTTTAGTCATTTTTCCTCCTTCAGTCACTTCTCCACTTAACAGGCCTTCAGTGAGACACTTATAGTTTTTGATCTGATCAGTCAGTCTGTCTACACATGCAGACAGTTTGGCAGCCATCTCTTGCAGGGTTTAACTTTTTCAAAAGAATCTGTAATAGATACTTTAAAAACCAGTCTGAAGCACAAAACTCTCTTTGGCTGAAAGTCTGATGCACTTGAACTGCAGCTAACAGTAACGTCCACTTGTTCTGACAACATGAGTGACGCACAATGAAAACTTGAACCACTGGAGGTCAACATTAACACCATTTGTTAAATTGCTCTTGCGAGTTGCAGATAAATTTTCAGCTGACTGGCTCAACACACGTCATGGCCAGTAATTAGAGTAACCTGCTCTGAAGTTAGTAAGTGCAGAGTTTCCCACAGAATTAGATTCTGTTTGTGGCAGTAGCTGCCTGGGGGTTTGATGCAAAACTTTCTTTGATCATGAAGCTCAACATTTATGTATAAATCTCTGGTTTATCAGTGAAGTGACTCAAGTGCACTGCAGACTGGAGTCTACTCACAGTAGGCGGCTCTCATACTGCAAATTGAAATTGTGAATATAAAATACACCAAATGGAAACACGTCAATTTAAAAAAAAAAAAACGCTTGAATGAGGTGATTATAGGCAATTCTAAAAAGCCATATTTTGCAGACTGCAGTGGAAACACTATTTTCACATGATGCTATGGCTATGTGCTTGTCGGTAGGAACTGCCTCCCTCAGGTGTTATTTCATCGCATAACTTAAAAAGTTGAAGTTAAAAAGTTCCACAATTCCTCCACCTCCCAGAGATCCTTCACATGTGGCCGCTCCTACTTATAACGGGCTCGCCTTTCCATTATCGCTCACGTTTCCACCAGCCTTGGATTGGAAAAACTGACGGCAGAAACAAAGCTGCATGTTTTAACATCATTCTCCATGCTTCTCCGAGTGTTATCATGAGAGGAGAAGTCGCATAACATCACTCAGTGGAAACGCAGTATTCTAACAATTGTGTTAAATCGATATTTGGAAAATATCGCTTAGTTACTGCACAAATCTGTAATGGAAACCTGCTTAGTGACAAACAGCGTGACAGAATAGCAGACTTGGACTGAATGCAGATCGGCAGGTCCACGTTACATAAGTCTGGTGTATCAAATGTCTGTATCCTTATGAAAGACAACATAATTTACACATGAAATAAATATATAAATAATTCTACCCAGTTAAGGCCAGTGAAGTTTAAAATTGAATCGACTAACACATAAAATAGCAAAGGGGATAAGTTAGGCTTCAAGTCTGTCATTCCAGAAAGGCCTTTCTGGAAGACTTTTTTATTTTCAACTTAACCACAGCAGTCAAACATGCAGCAACAACATAAGTTAACAAAAGTATAACATACAGCTTTATAACTGTACAAGTTCATAGACAAAACAATTGTTAATGTTGCTATTCACCCATTATTAGCTTAAACACATCTACATTGCATACATTAGCCTGGTGGCCAGTGGGCTTTTCCTCTACTCAAAACTTAACAAATTCAATGTATTTTTTAAATAATTTATCTCACTCACTGTCGGTTAACGTCACTGCATCTCTCCACAGAATAACATAGCTGTATTTTAGGGTACCTGCTTGTTTTTTTTTCGCCTAATATTGTTGAAACAGAGCAGCTAATATTGCCATAGATGAGATGCCCAGACAGGCAGGTTTATTGTGCCTCATGAGTATTTTATCTCTTAAAGATGATGGTATGGATCGATGTCTTCACTTTGCATCAACAATTTTGGATTGTTGATCAATGCAAAGGAAACGCTGAACTGACTTGACTAAATCCCTTCACTCTTCATATTTCCCTTTTTCCCTCAGGAGATTCCTTTAGACCAGGTGGACCTGGACAAAGACAGTGAAATGCTAATCCCTGTCGCTCACTTCCACAAGGAAGTCTTCGGCACCTTCGGGATCCCCTTCTTGCTCAAGATCAGACAGGTGTGTGTGTTTGCACGTGTGTTTTCATGAGTTTCTAGTCTACTTAACATAATTCATGATTCAGTCACCTAACTTGCTCTGTGGGTGTTTGTTTGTGTCCTTCCTTGACCACGCCTGTCCCTGCACAGGGTGAGTCATTTCGGGAGGTGATGAGGAGGATCCAGACCATGCTGGACATCCAGGAGAAAGAATTTGAGAAGGTACAACACCACACACAACGACCGCACACTATTGAGTGCATTTTAAAGGACCTACTTCTAATTACCAGCCACCCAGTCCAGCTGAATGGGGGGGCAGTCCTTCACCCTATAAATGAGCTGTTTGTGATTCAGTCTATTCGATCAAAATAAGGCTGTTATCTTACGATCTTCACGTGTGCCGTTTGTGTATAGTTTACTTCATAGCTTACTTCGCTCAGTGTTAACATCGCCACAATAACAAGAAAACAGTCACATCGCTCCATTTAAAAGATTATCGCGAACCGTAAGCCTTTGTGTTGTCATTAGTTACGTTACAGATATGTTTTGGCAAATAGTCAATGTTAGATGTTACCAGTCTAAAAGAAACTTTGTGAGTTCAGCATCAAACCACCTCGTTTTACTCTCCAAGAGCTGTCTCCAGCGTTGGGAAGCCACACCAATATTTACTCTGGTTGTGTTTCTTCTTACATCGCTTCTTTTCTTTCCACGGAGCGTTGCTTCTCTCCGGGAGCTGCTTGTCACGGGGATAACGGTCGTTTTCTTGGAGCCTCTGCCATCGCGGTGTTTCTTACACACTTACAAATGAACTGAGACTGTAACTTATACGCTGTATCCATTGACTCCACTAGCCCAACTTCTTCATCCTCTGCTGCGGCACACAGTGGCTGCAGTGACTCAGGGAATCGCCTCTCAGACAGGATGTATTATTACAAAAGGGACAGCTGTCCCCGGCTGCTTAGCAGCACATATCTCTGCAATACTATGCATAGGCATTTTGGACAAAACATCAAAGGTGTTACTTCTTCACACTCTGTTGATAGGGTTAGTTCATTTTTTGAATGTTTAACAAATTATGACCAAATCTTACAAAATGCACCTTTAAATGTATTTGGTGTATTTGGATACATATGTTTAAAAAACAAAACAGAACTGGGTATAAGACTGAAGTGTGACAGAAATCTACTTCTTTTACAGTATTTAGTGTTCTGCAGGGAAACAGTGTTGGACTGTTGATTGACTCGTGTTTTTTTTGTTTGTTTGTTTTCAGTTCAAGTTTGCGATTGTGATGATGGGGCGGCATCAGTACATCACTGAAGACGAGTATGAGGTCAACCTGAAGGACTTTGAACCACAGCCAGGTATTTAATGCTTCTGCTGCTAACGCGGCTGCTGCGGTTGTTACTTTTACTGCAGTAAAGGCACACGTCATAACCCAGAAAGCGTAGTTTTGTCTATAATATTATGAGTGCAACGGACTGGAACCGAGCAAAAGGGAAACAAAAGCTTGGAAAAGCATCATAAAGACAAGCCTGTGAGATTAATCATTTGACCCTGAGCAAACTGGCTTGATTTCTTCCAGAAACATGGGATTAAGGTAATGAGCAAATTGCCAAAAATAGCAAGAAATTACGAGAAAATTACCAGAAAATAAGAAAAAGGAAAACGTTTTAAAACAAACAAGAAAAAAATGTATGCAATTTACAGGACATTTCTTGCAAAGTTGTTCATTATGTTTTTTCCTATTTTGTCAAAAGAAATCACAACAGTTTTCTCAGGTTTCAGAGAATTAAATGCTTGTGAAAAGTGTCTAAACGCAGCACGATCCAGGTGTTCAAGGGTTAAATGCACTGCATTGGCACAGCTCAAGGAAAAAAGGTTTACCTTCTGGCCACTTATTCTGCAAACTTAGTGCATCATCATCCAACACTGCAGCGTGTTGGCAAGAGCACATTTCTGGTAGATTCATAGGAATCAAAACTTCCTAATTTTGTACATTTTTACTGCTTCATCGCTGTGACAGAGAAAAGATTAGTTGGTGTCATCACAACTCTCACATCTGTGTCAAGCCCGCACCAACATGGCCTCCCGGAATATTTTTTGGGAATTTTTTTCCAGAGCTTTTTGCGTCTTAAAGTCTGTCTGTACACATCCTAACAGAGAAAGCTTGTTTTTGCCTGTAACTAAGATTTATGCTTTATTCGCATTTAGTTTAAGTGCTTTAAAGGGAAAATTCACCGCCTCTTATGTGGACGTCCCATCAGTGTTGATGGGAATTGTAGTTTTTCCAAGCCATAAATTACAGTAGTGCTGTATTGACTGAGAAAGCAGAGTTCTCCCGCTCGCAGACCCGTCCCGGCAGTACCTTCATCTACCAGGATGCATTGCAAGCTCCTGACGCCCTAACAGGAGTTATGGTGTGTTCCATTTGCTTTTGAGGATCTTTGTTTCCAGTCAGAAATTTCAACTGGATTGCCCCGAAGTCAGATTTCCGACTCAGAAAGTCTGACGAACCTCACCAACCCGAGCTTAAAATCCACGACGGTTTCTTTGTGCATCAACAGTGGTGAAGCAGCAGTAACAGTCTGTTTATTAGGTTCTCTGTCTCATTCGTGTCTCAGCGAAATTGCAAAACGCGGTACTGAAAAGTGCTTCCAGCACACCTGTCCATGCATAGCAATGCACACACAGGCGTCCACACTGAAACTCATTCCAGCACAAAGATTCAGTTGCTGGTGGCATCGGAGGGCGATCTGAGCAAAGGTGCAATCAGTCGGTGTTTGATCCCGGCAGCTCCAGTTCTGGAAGCTCCCCGCCGGCCTCTTTTGGGGTGTTTCCACCAGCAGGTCGGTCCAGTTCAGTTGAGTTCGGTACGCATTTTTTTGCATTCTCATCATGGACTGTATATAAAGATGAAAAACATGACAGTGTAGCTTTTCTGTCTCGGTCGCCCCCTGGTGTCTGACTGCTGTGTGGGTCATAAAGCCCGCCCCTCCACGTTAGTGAATGGGACATAGGCCAAACTAAAAACTCAAAGTACACGCCAAATACATTTTTCCCAAAGATGGTTTTTGTTTATTTGATCGTTTTTATGATAAGCGGGGGTAAGCAGGGGCACGCTGTTCATCTTTATTGACAGCCTATGGTCCTGTTTGGGGTGGTACAAAGGGACTTTGTTGGGGCCCTGTAGCGCGATCTTTGTGTAAAAACAGCTAAAGAGAACGCAGAGGTTATGTTATTGCATCCTGAGCATGCCCCTTGGTTCTTGGAGGCTGAAAATCCACTCTGAAACAGCCTGTAGTTCCTCGACCACATTTACCATCACCAGGGATCGGAAATTCACGTAAAAGATGGTGAATTTTCCCTTCAGATGCTCCTCAGTTTCACAAAGATAATAACTTATAATTAGAGACCTAACGATGTCCTTTTTGACTTTCCTCCCAGGTAACATGTCCCACCCGCGCCCCTGGCTAGGGTTGGATCATTTCAACAAAGCTCCAAAGAGAGGTCGCTACACCTACCTGGAGAAAGCAATCAAGATCCACAACTAAAAGCAGCCCGCCCTTCCTCTTTGTCCTCCTCCTCCTCCTCCTCCTGCTCCGCCTTCCCTACTTTAACACACCATAACCACAGACTGTAACCAACCGTGTGTGTGAGTGTGTGTGTGTGTGTGTTTGTGTGTGAGACTGTGTGGGCGTGCGTGCGTACGTGTGTGTGATCATCACTTTTAACACCCTGCCTGGACACCTCTACAGCTCTACACCGGCACTATGTCTTCAGCGATTCGGATCTTGCTGCAGCTGACGGATTATTCTTCAACCACAAAATAAACTGCACCAACCACCTCCTGACTGTCGATTTTGTTGTTTTTTTCTTTTTTTTTTTCTTCTTTTTTTTAAATCGTCTCCCTCCACTTTTTTTTTTTTTTTTTTTTTTTACCTGTTGACTGCCTGTTTTTTTGTTGCCTGTCTGGAAGTGGGAGAAATGAAATGGGATTTTAATATAAAATAAGCGGAGAAGGGAGAGGAAGTGGACACAGTATAAATACAAGTTTTATATATATATATATATATATATATATATATATATATATATATATATATATAAATTATGAACTTGTAGACTTAGTTTTCCTTCTCCCACCTCACACCAGATTTTTTTCCCTTCATATTTTTTGGGGGTTGTTTTAAACTAAAGAGTTGTGTGAAGAGGCGTCATGCTGCTGCTGTGTGGAGAGTTTGGAGGATGTTTGCGAGGACTAACTGACAGAAAAAGAGGCGAGCAAGGGTTGATGGTCTTTTTTTTTTTTTTTTTTTTTTTTTCAAGCTGCGAACTGGCGTCCATCCTGAGGCTCACTAGTTGCCCTGATGTGGTTCTTTATATTTTCTGCTCCCATCCTTTTAGTGCAACAAAACAAGTATTCCCAAGTTTACACGCAGTTCTTTCTCACTTAGTTTGGTTGGAGGAAAAATGAATTAATTTTTTGTCTCTTTCTGCAGATCTTGTATAATAAAATAAAAATCCACAGCATCTGTTTAAAAATAAATGGGGGAAAAAACAAAGGAGGAAATTTGTCTGTATTTCATCTTGCACGTTGGCACTTAATGTCAGAGGTTTCTCAGGACTGGCAAATGTACATTTCGGTTGTGGTTTGGAGTTGCTCAGTGACTTTGAAGGAACACACACACATGCACGGACATTATCCCCCCATGACTTCCTTTTTTTGTTGTTTTTCAGGGGGTTTTAATGTATTTCTCAGTCATTCCTCTGAACGCGCAAACACACACACACACACACACACACATACGAGCTTTGTCATCTTGACTGAAACTGTCGCCTCCAGGTGGTTGGGAGCAGTGACTGCGCTGTGCTTGCTAGGGAGCTGCAGACACTTCGAGCCCGCAGGTTTGAGGATTGTGTAGAGACAAAACCAGCATTGTAAGAAACACTTTAAGCCCTATGAATTTATTTTTTCTTTTTGTTTCTTTTAAAGCACAGATGGAATGCTCCCCTAATAGCGCATAGCTGGCTCTGTAAAGACAACATTTAAGAATTGTATATTTAAAAATATGAACGTGTAAAATTAAAGAGAAACACACGCCTTTGTTGTTGGGTACAGAAGGAGCCAGGTGTTCATATTTCTTGTGTGTAGGGTTTTCTTTTTTTCTTTTTTCTTTTTTGCGTTCCTGATGTACCATTGACGATTTTTCTTTTCTGTTACATTTGGATTTCTTTTTTTGTTTTTCTTTTCAAAACTAACTGCATTGGTTTTGTCTTGTTAAAAACGTGCAGTACAAAGATGACCTGCAGAATCACACCTTAATTTGATCTTTTCCAGTTTAAAATCCTCAGTGTAGCAGCAGTGTACGACAACTATTCCTGTATATTGCCTTTTTGCTGGAAAATGTATGTTGAATAAAATTTTCTATAAAAACAAACAAAAAAAACACCACTCTGCTGCTTTTCCACACCAGTGTTTTGTCTGAAACACTGTGAAGGAGTAGTCCAACATTTTGGGAAATACACTTTTTCACATATCACTTTTTTGATGGAGAGTTGGATCAACAGCCAGCAATAAGTTAGAATACCTCACAGGGTTCCTGCAGATCTCAAAAAGGCTTAAAGGCATTGAATTGGTATTAAATTGACTTAAATTAATAATTCAGAATGCTCAGACATGGGAAGTAAGATTTTATTTATCTTTCATTTCTGACATTTAACTACACTTAACAGTAAGAATATGACAATTTTGTTTATACATGTGTATTTTGGACTTATTGTAGGAGCTGAGCTGGAAATGACAATATTAACCAAAAAATTACACAATCTTGCCAAAATGTATGTCATATGCATGAACAGCCAAAATTACCAAAAAAAGGAAATCCCTTTTTGCCAACTGTCCACTCTAATCCCCGTTTTGTCTGTCTTTGTCTTGTTGAAGCAGTTACATCCAGCAGGTTCGGGTTTGTGGCTGTGACCTCTTTGGAAGACGGCAAAGAAAAAAAGGCTCAAAAACAGAATTACAGTAGTGTATACCTTATATATATTCTACTTTTATTGAAAAAAAGTTATAAATAGTACAAAAGAAAAGAAAAAAAGTCCAAGCAGTAGACACACAAACATTATTGTATTAGGAAAGAGGAAGATTTATTTTTAACTAGACCAAAAATAGAAAAATAAAATTTATTTCTCAGTAAAATACTTGTGACTTACATGACCAAAGAAGGATTTTAAACACTGTAAGTATGTTATATAAGACAAAAGTAACGGGATGTTATTTTCTATTTCTATGGCTCCGTTTTTGTTCTCACGGTTGTTTACAGCATTGTCTCTTTTCAATGTGCAGCACTCTCTCACAGCGGGGACACGTGTGGTACGCATCCTTGCAGCTTTTCACGCAGAAAGGAATCGGAAGCAGCAACATGGGAACAAGGCACATGAGTAGTCTGCAACACACACACACACACACACACACACACACACACACACACACACACACACACACACACACACACATTTTGCTTTGTTTTGATCATTATGCATTTGTAAGCATCTTGGTTGTAGTTCTGGCCATATTTTGCCATGACTCAAGTGGACCTTTGAGTTTTTACCTACAACACAGGTGCAGATTTAGGGAAAAACTCAGGCAACACACATCCCCCCTTGAAATTTAGAACATGACCCCCCCCCCCAAAAACACAAAGGTAGAAGACTGTAATAAAACTAAATTACCACAGCATTTCTACTATAAACGGATGCTTAAAAGGCTTACAAACGAATTCATTATAACTCAGGAAATTAAATATTTGAGATTCAGAATTTACTGGACTACGTACCCTCAGGCCCCCCAGCTCACTCTGTCCTCCCAAATGTTAAAAACAAACCCTTTGACCTGCCTTTGACCTCAATAATAAGATAGTTGAATTTACATCTTTGTAACAGTTTCAACAAGGACTAAACATTATAATTTTTTTAAGAGTAGAATCTGTTGTATTGGATATTAAATCATATTGGACCTAAGAGTATGCCAGGGAGTGTATGTTAATGTTTTGACATGTGGGCAAATTGGCTAGATTTCCTTGAAAATTCAGGGAAGAAGGGAATGTGAAACTTAAGAAGGAATAACCCCCAAAATTAGCCAAAAATTTAAAATAAATAAAAAGTATAAAGTACAAAGAAAATTACTTGAAAATTAGCACAAAAGAATAAAAATAAATAAATTAAAAACCTCAAAAAACCTCAAAAATAAACTATCAAAAAGCTGGACAGTAAAAAAAAAAAAAGCAAAATCAAAACAAAAAAATAATGAAATTGAAAAATATATAAAAAATGAAAATTATAAATATTTTTTCAAATAAGTTACAATTTTAAATATATAACTTTTTTAAACTGGAAATATGTTTTAGCTTTGGAGATATTTTCACGAACTTTATTTTTATTTTACAAATTTTTTTTTTTGCAAATTTCTTGCAAATTGCCAAATTGCTTATGCTTATATTATTATTATTATTATTATTATTATTATTATTACTGTTAATAATAATAATATAATAATGATGATGATGATGATTATGATAAGAATAATAAGAGTAATTTGTTATTATTATTATTTTATTATTGTTGTTGTTTTTATTATTATTATTTTAACCATAAATACATGTAGCCCCAG
The DNA here is from genome assembly GCF_008729295.1 of Plectropomus leopardus. Classification (NCBI taxonomy): domain Eukaryota; kingdom Metazoa; phylum Chordata; class Actinopteri; order Perciformes; family Serranidae; genus Plectropomus; species Plectropomus leopardus. The sequence continues at coordinate 24,830,141 of NC_056479.1, forward strand.
ACTCATCACAGGTTTACGGTGATCTGTAGGGGCCACAAACACATAAATGTGGCCACACAAAAGGGTCAATAAGCTCCCTGAAACACACACTCACCCGAGGACGATGATGGTTGTGCACAGTATCCAGGCAAACTGTCCTGCTTTGAACGTGACGTTGGTCATGACCTGCTGCTGGCAGTGGGTGCACGTCGTCATGCCAGGATGACGCCCCAGATCCCTGTCGTCAATCACAAACATCTCATGGCCAGTTTTGCGACCTGCTGCCTGCGTGTTTCCTCCTGCAGTGTACACTGATGGAGGGGAGACAAGAGGGAGGATCAGACGGGGTTTTTGAAGTTTCCAGGAAGTGTAACATCAGGTATGAGTTCACCTGGCAAGGCCTTAGAGGGGGTCTGCGGAGGATGTAAGGGAGGGTCCAGTGGATTGTCGTAAACAGGCTGACCCTCATCTGGACCACAAGAAAAGGACAGAAAGAGACGAGTGAATGAGGCAGTCTGAAAATGATGATGATGATGATGATGTGTGAGCACAGTGTGTTCAGGTTTACCTGGTGTGAGGTACGTGTAGAGAGGAGGCTCTATTTGTACATCTGCACTCATTGTGCTGCAGAGAGACAAAGAGAGAGCACAGATAGAAAAAAATGGTTCCTTCTTTTCAAAGACAGAATACACTAATAGGGATAATTGGCTTGATTTCTTTCAAATAATTGAGAAGATGGCAATGAGCAACTAAAAATCTTAAAACTTAAAAAAAAAAAAGAGAAAAGAATGAAAGAAAATTACCTGAAATATAGCAAAAATAAACCCCCAAAAAACAAACAAACACTAACCAAAAAAAAAAAAAAAAAAAAAAGAAAAAAGAAAAGGAAGGGAAAGTTAAACAAACAAACAAACCAAAAATAAAGACAAACAAAACAAGGACGTTACCTGGGGGGAAAAACTGTTTAACTATTAGAATAATTCTATAAAATAATTTAACAATATGTAATTATGATAATTTTTAATTTAGTGCTCTGGCAATTTAAAAAATGATAAATGATCAGTGTCGAAATCTACTAATTCCTTGCATTTTTTAACCATGTTTTTGTAAGAAATCCAAGCAATTTGCTCAGGGTTAAAATGTTTAAATACTTGTTTACAGCAAATGCATGGCAAAAAAAGTGATGTTGCTCCAGATTTCAAAGGGATGCACATCCTATGATCTGATCTGAGAATTGTAAGAATTGTTTATGAGACAAATATGATGCTGCTTTCTGCCATCAGATGGAGCCAAAACCTGACTTAAAACATCTGTCAGAGCTTTCAGGACCTTCTCAACCATAGGGCTTATATGCATATTTCTGGTCACCTCTGACAGATAAGAAACTAAAGAATATGAATTCATTGTAAGTAAACTTAATTCTATTATCATTCCAGAGTAAATATAGATGCAAGAAAGGATGGCAGTATCACCAGTATCACCATTTTATATATATGTGTGTGTGTGTGTGTGTGTGTGTGTGTGTGTATTTAATTTTAAAGTGTTATTTTTATTTTATTTTTTTATGTATGCATGTGTGTATATAAAATTCATTAATTTATTCGTTTTTTAATTACTATTTTTTTTTCAATATGTCGGTGAGATCATTTCACATAAGGAGTCAAACGTAATTTTCACATGTCTTTTTCTACTTATGTCATGGATCATACCTTGAAAGTCCCCCCCCCTTTTTTTTTTAATGTGGATTTGGTTTCTTCCAAATGGTGCCACAGGTGCGCATGCACGCGGACACTGCTCCGGTGCACACATCCACGGCAGGAAACGTAAACCGCGGCTCACAGGTGTGTTGCTGAACAGGTTAGTAGAGCATCAGTCCTTTATTAAAGCGCGTAACAATTAAAATGTGATAAGTTACGCAACTTTATCGCAGCTGCATTTATAGTTGAGGAGAAAGCGGCTGAAGTCAGCAGCTGTTTCTAAATCCGGTGATTTAGCCTTCAGTTCTGCAGCTAGCAGTGACCTGTGATTTAGCACAGCCTCCGGTTACACATTTACTCAAGTACTGTACTTCAGTATGAATTAGAGGTACTTTTATTTTCATGCTGCTTTATTTTTCTTTTACCCCACTACATTTCAGAGGGAACTTTTGCACTTTTTACTTCACTGCTTTTATCTGACAGCTTTAGTTACTCTAGAATATTTTTTTTGCCTTAAAAAAAGCATGTGAGGAGTTCATATATGTTTTGTGATAATATAGACCACCAAACAGTTTGTACAAGTACAGCTGTAACTGTCAGTAAATCAACTGTTTTTGATAAACATATAAGTCAAACAGATACAAAAACAAACAACAATAGATGTACCGATGGTAATGTATGGAGAAACATAAAAGGGCACAGATTATCAGTGTGTGAAGAAAAGAATAAAGAAAAAAAATTCAAAATAAGGAAGAAGATGGGGAACATGAAGCAGAGGTTGGGGAACTAAGGTGAGTAAATGAGGTCTGTTTGGGTTTGGATCTATTTCAGGTGAGTTAAGGATCGGTTGGATTTAGTATTATAATTTCGTACCATATACACACATTCACTCTCCCACATAGACACGTTTCCCCAGTCGCTGAAGTTTCCATTCATAACTGGGTTGTGGCATTAGCAGTCGGATAGATTTGATATGTTGAATATATTTTATTGAACTGTTGAAGTTTTTTTTTTTTTCGCAGGGCTGCTTGTTGTTGCATTGTTTTCTGTTGTGTAAGTAGATCCGCTCAATGTGAGGATTTAATTTTTTTCCCCAGTTTTCCAGTTTACGAGTATTGTTGTCCTGGTGACAGTTAGGTACCCACATAGAGTTATTGTGATTTATAGTGAGCATGTCACAGGTTATATTTAGCAAAACACTGATTTCTATTTGACATCTCCAGGTCAAAATGCAGAGGAAAAACTCGCCATCCTTTGAAAAACTACAGAAAGTCCTGCCATGTCCTCAGTCAGGAGGCAACAAGAGGTAAGTTAACTTTTAATTTGAAGGCATACTTTGTTGATTTTGAACCAGCTTTGTGTCATAATAATGTGGGTAGTATGTGTAAACAAACTAAGGTTAAACATTTTTGTACGCCTGCTCGTGGTGGGCGATATGGCCTTCAAATGATATTAGGATATTTTAGGGTATAAAACAAAATACCGATAAATATTTTTTTTGATAATTTCAAGAACAATTGCAACAAAAAAGTGTAATAGTTTTATATGTCAACATAAACATAATGTTTTGCTTTCAAATATACATAAAAAAGTAAATAAAAATTATCATTTCTTTAGTTTGTAACCAACAGTAAACTCAGTGAGATTCAGATTCTGTATTAAATATAAATAGCACATCATAATAAAAAATGACTATAAATTAAACATCTAATAGTGCACAAGGCTTCAAAGCTTCATAGCTGCCAAATAGTATAATTACATTCATTAGGAGATGCCACAAAATGGCGATATGATATAATATGTTATGATACGATATGATATGATACAATACGATACGCAATAGTACGATATGATACACTTTATTGTCACCGCAGGGAAAATTTGTCTTGGAGTCAGTGCCACAGTCCTTTTTCTGTTTTCTGTTACGGCAGCCTAATTATATATAAAGATGCCACCTTTTTATTAGTGAAATTATGTCTATGTGCAATTTAACCCACTTGATGAGAGCCTTGCAGACAGACGGTAAGGTAGGCATGAAAATCTTTCACCTGGCTATTACTGTTGAAATTTATAGAAGGTTAGTTCCCAAACAATCTGATTGGTCCATAAGACATTTAAAATGTGCTCAAATTTGCATGTCGTCACACCTTCGTCATCAATAAAAAAATAATTACTGCGCCATTTCTTACTCATCGCTCTTAAATATATGTGACTATTGCTCCATTTATGGCAGGGGATGGAGGGCATTTTGGAATAGTATCCATGAATATCAATTTCACTACATTGAAAAGTGGAAACACCTGAACACCTAAAAAGCAAAAGCCAACTCACTAATGACATAAACTATACATTAAGACAAAGATGACAATATCCCGCATGAACCACCGTGTTGTGAACAGACACATTATAAATACTGACAAAAAGTCACGTTTGCGTGTATGAACAAAAAATGGCGAACTTTACTGCAAACTAAAAACTATGTCCAGATCTAGGCATGATGGGAAATATAAGCTAAGTGATTGAGACCGCAGTGAAATTTTTTTGAAACGCGAAACGCTTGACGATGATGCGCAAACGCCTCGGTCCTAATCAAATCACAGTCGTGCTTAAATGATATTAAAGCACACCCTTGTGTGTAATATTGCATTTTTCACATCTGGACCACATTGGACCAGGTTCTGATCAAAGGATTTAGACTTCTTATAGTCTTTTTTGCTTGAAGTGACGCTTGCGACTATTATTATAATTAGAGATCAAAAGTATAATGGTGCCGGTACTCAACTTGATTTTTTGAGATATTTTTTACTAATTTGAGCAAAACTCATTTGTTACATTTATGTCTTGACTGTAGCGCGTTGTAGATTTGAGTATGTCAGATATCATGCAATATACATACCTAATGATGTCTAAACTGCTAAAATATTAACAGATCAATAACTTCACACTGTAAAACGGGACTTTCACAAATTACCGCTTGTTTTGAGGCCCATGTTTTGAGGTCATGTGACCAGTCTGATATAATAATCCCATATAAACCGGCCTAAAAGATGCACATGACTCCACCTCTCTACATTTCTCTCTTCTTCTTTTGTCTCCCTTTTCCTTTTGTTTCTCTTTACGTCTAAACTAACACAAAAACACTAACATGACTAAAGCATCCGTTTTCCATCTACTTGCTTGACTATCGAGTAGCATCCTCTCTGTATATTCTACAGCTGAAAATCAAATCTCACAATGTTTTTGACCAAATACCTCAATATTCATACTACATCAATACTGTTGAGTAGACTACAGATGCTTTCACATAATATTCACACAGTCAGATTTTTGGTAAATAATTTTCATCCAGGAAACGACTATGTTTATGATATTATAACATATCCGAAATCTCAGAAGATATCTAGTCTCATATAATAATATTTATATAATATAATATATATTGCCTAAACTACTACATGACTTCAGATTCTCTCTCTCACACACACACACACACACACACACAGACAGTCAGGTTTTACTAGCACAGATGCCTTAAACATGACTCAGATTACGTGTCTCGGGTGATGCTTAGCATCAGGAAGAGGAGGGTTCAGTGAGATTGAACATCTGTGATCGACTCTCTGCCAAACTACCGGCTGTAGATAATTGCTTCATAACTTTCCTCTTTTGTGGTTTCGTAATTGCAGATGAATCTTTAATAGCCGTACCCATCAAAAACACTAATATGGCAACTATTAAGCTGCTGGACCTTCATATTCAGCTCAGCTATTTTCTGGCTCTGTTTCATGGTGATAGACAAACTGTTGTGATTGTTTTTAACATTCATACTTTAATGAAAGTAAAAGTATGAATTATAGATTAAATTCTCTTTTATTCAAAGGGATCTTAAATGCACCGTGACTGCTGCTGCCGCTTTGCAGTGCTTCGCCAAATATTGTTATTTCTCACTCATTGAGATAAGAAATTCTGCCAAACAATCAATGAATAGGGCTGTACCTAACTCAGAGTTATGTCGGTCAGATTGGATTTGACTGTTCAATCTATTTGAGTATGAGAATTCAAACAGTGACGTTCACCTAATACAGTAAACAAGCCAAACTATGCAAATTAAAGATTGGAAATGTGCAACATTTTTTGCAGATGTTAGATATCAAACCAAAAGCTAGAGAATGTATCATCTTAAGTTATTGTGAGCTCTGAATTTACCACTACTAAGCAGAGGATAAAGTTATATCTGAGCCTGACTATGCGAGGCCTCTCTGCCTGCAGACAGCAGCATCTGTCTCACTCAGACCCACTCAGGGCTTAGCTCTGCAGCATAAGAGTGCACTGTATGACTGTTCCCAAGAAAATTACACACCCCACAGGGGGTCCAGCACTGAGTCCAACCAGCAAAAGAGAGTTTGCTTTCACTCGCCTCTACAGCAGCTGCTCCTCTAATCTGTCGATCTGATTGATTAAATCACAAACTGAGGAAGTCTGGGGCTTGATGGCTTATTCACCACCAAACTGCTGCAGAGTAAAAAAAAGTAAACCCTGTGAAGAGTTTGTGCTGCGTTCTGCAAAAAAATCTGAGAGGGGACACAAAATGATCAGAAAAGGACACGCAAACAAGACAGATTGCCAATCCAGTGCAGATTTCTTAGTTTGATACATTTTAAATCAGACTTGACATTCTCAAAACTACTTTTTCAATAATGCTTCGGTGCATTCATGCAAATGAGAGGGTAATTTTCTGCAGTTTCATACATTATCAATTGCCCATATAATTCTGATAAAAGCGTATTACACTGGTCCTCTGTTGAACTGTCTTACACCCCAAATAATTCAGGCATTAGGACATTGCACAAAGTCGCAAAATTATAGTAATCTGTTAAGCAACGTTTTAATACATTTGAATCAGACTTTCTTTTGGGAATGTGTGACTTTCGTACTTTCACTGATTAAAGAAGTAGAGGACTTGACGACATCCTTCTCCTGAATGTCAGCAAAAGTAAGGAGACAATAGTGGATTTTCGGAAGAAGTAGCAAAGGAACTACGCCCTTTTGTATCCAAAAGTTTAATATTTTATTTCTAAGGTCACAGGCTTTTGCAGGTAATAAAATGTATGGTGCTGTTGGTACAAACTGTTTTGGGAAATGCAGTTAGTATTAACTAGATGTTAAAGATTATTTAAAATGTAACAAAGCTGAGAAAAAAGGTAAACAGAACTGCACAAGCAGCGCTTCATGGGGAGTTACACTGCAGTCTTTCCACACCTCCTGACATTCTTGTTTGTCAGGCATCAGATTTAGCCACAACATAACTACCTATCTCTTATACATACCTCCTCTTGTAATGAAATGCGGAAAGAATTTTTTGGAATGTTTAATTCATTAAAATATGTAACACACACCCATGAGCGATTACAAAAACTGCTTTAGAGAACTGGTTGATTATTAATTGGTCACACAATTCACGCATTCTCCTTCATGGGTGAAAGTCAAGATTTACCTGAGAGCAACTCATCAATTCAGGACACGTCTAAAAGCAGTGTATAAAATTTGTGCTTGACAACAACTGGTTCAACCATTTTGTGTCTAACTAGTCCATACCTGGGAATATGTGCACTGCAACTACATACAGACTCCAGGGGATGTGCAAACTCAAACCTTGTGCAGACCTCAGACTTATATGTGGGTGCAGACTTTGCCAAACACGCAAATAAACAGGCTGGTGGAAAAACTGGTCTTAGTAGTGGTCTGCAGCTTGGTAGGCATTTTACCAATGTGTCACACTGTCCACTGTCCCCTCCATCTCCCAATGACAAAACCAGGTCATATCCTACATTACTTTGCAATTGTTGATATGCTACGTATAAAACATACAAAAACAAAAACATCCATGGTTTGCAGAAATGGCAGCTGGGTTGAGCAATTGATAATGTGGAAAACAGCAGACAATCGGACACGGTCATGTGCATGAACGTGCCAATGACAACTTGTTTAAAAGAACGAGAAGATGCTTTTATGATGTGCACAAGTGAATAGATGATGTGACTGTTGGACACGCAATTTTGAGAATTTTGATTCTGATCTGAGAAATGTACTAAAGTGACTACCAAAAACTGTGATGTTGCACCAGCTGCTTATTGCACAGTGGAACCGCAGCCAACAAGTGAAACTCAGCCAGTTACCTAAGACCTGTGTTTCACTCTGACAATTAGCTTTTACCGTAACTCATCAGAACAGACACACACGTTGCTGCCGAGAATCAGGCTGGAAGAAATGCACTGTGAAATATTTTAGCCGCAGGAAACGAGGGAAAAACATTTTGGAAACACGTTTAAATCAACTTTTTTCCAACTGACGTATTTCTTAATTTTCGTGTATATTCCGTCATCACTTTCTAGGTGAATACTGTCAGCTTGATATCAGGTTTTATTTTTCTTCTTGAGATGAGCTCACTTGACAGATTTCAGATGCATTTGTGCAAGGCAGCATTGACACACAGAGAAGCATGCAGCGCGGTCGCATTCCTGCACCAACTTGTGGCATTTTCGGAAAGTTATGACATTTTGGCCGGTCCTTCACCTTCGGGCAGATTTTCAGAGGCCTGTCTGAGGGAGAAGTTTGAAGGTTCAGGTTACGATTAGGCTTAAGGTTAAGGGCAAGGGAACTGATTATGTCAATAAATGTGCAAATGTGTGTGTGTGGGTGTGTGTGTGTGTGAGAGAGAGAGAGAGACAGAGAGAGAGGTGGTTAATAACACATTACATGTAATGCACCTTGGGAAAGTGGGGAAAATTTTCTAAATGTAGCATATTGATATATATATATATATATCTTTTTGGTGGGCGTTTTTAAGCTGCCTAAAAACTAATTAAGGCAGTTCTCCACAATGCTGATTGATTTCATCCACCTGACACGAGGATTTTCTTCCCAGAAATTGTTGTAAATAAACATTTTGATTTGGTCTATAAAAGAGTGCTTAAAATTAACACACAGTCCAGTTAATGCAAGAGCATGCCACGTTACATTCACAATCACCGTCACAAAGTTTTCACTGCAAAAATGAACACGTTAAATTATAAATGGTCGTCAGAAGATGACGGAACGAAGCCTGGATACTTCGCTGCAAATTTTAGTCATATGACATCAGCTGATGTGTCAGAGGTCCAGTTTGTAAGATTTAGGGCAATATATTGGAAAAAATGGATATATCATATAATAAGTGCTGTCTTAAGTGTATAATCATCTTAAAATAAAAATGCAGTTACTGCCTGCAGCAGGAATGACAAAACACACATGCACTCAGAGCCTAACAGGTCGTCTTAGTAGTTTCACTTTAAACCGAATACCAGAGTCCCACAGAGCCAGAGCTGCGTGCACCCTGGGCTACACCCTTGGCTGTACATACTGTTCAAAACTTCAAGCATCAGTAAGAAAAGTAACAAAAGTGACTGGGAATAATTATCAAAATCAGAATTACCTACTGCTTGTAAATATTCCTGCAGGCTGAGCCAGAGCTAATAAAATAAATTTAAGACTCAATTTAATTTAAGTCTTGAAGCTAAACATTAATATTATGTCCTTGAGAAACTATATACACTGCTCTTGACAGCATTTTTTGTCTTTTATCTTGATTTTTTTTTTTTAATAACTCCTGATCCTTTCCAACCTGAGCATTTTATGTATTGATTATGTATCCAGACCTTAAACCTGTAAATATTGACTCCTGTTACGTGTTCAGCTTTAAATCCTGTCTTACAAAGTCAAGAAACACAGACTATGTGCAGTCTTACCTTGGTGGGGTGCTGCAGCCAGTTTGCAGAGATGTGTGTAAACTGCGGCTGATGTTAGAGTGCAGAGAGATGACTGTGACGTCCACCTGTCTCACCTGTACCTCTGCAAGTCTCCTCATGGACACGCCCACAGTCCCACCCATCTGCGGACTGCGCAGCACTTCCTTTTCTGCATGCTGGTACATTTTTTTGCACCAGTTTGTGCTCTCTCTGCATCAATTTATGTCGGAAATGTTTGTTTAACCAAAGAAAAACATTGTTTTCATTCTTGTAAGCATCATTGTAACTGATAATGATATTAATTCTGTAATACTGTGACACTGTTAAACCGCAATATTTTCTGATCTGGTTATCACACCATGAAAATCTCACACCTTTCCAACCATATGAGCATGTGGCACTTATTCACTTCTGTAACACATGAATTAATTTCAATTATAATTTTTATTTTAAACCCGTGGACATTAATAGCTCATATTAGGACTTCACAGTTATTTTGATTAATAATGAGATAACAATTTTTTATCATATTTAATTGATTTTAATATTTTCACGGCACTTTCACAATGAATAGAGCACTTTTTTTTGCTTCCACGGTGTGCTACAATTCTTATTAACAAATCTTACAAATCTTAACATGAAAGACTTAAAATAAGGTTTTACTTTATCAGGGCATCTCCTAGAAGCAAATAAATTGAAATTCTGCCCAAAACGTAACCAAAAAATAAACATGCCACCACAAATTAAGACAATGTTTATGAGCAGAACACACATGTTAAAAACATTAATTTCGCAGTTGATCATCTTCATTTAATTGTGAGAAGACAAGATTGTCGAATACTGTCGTGATTAATATTTGATTAATTGTGCAGCCGTAGCTCGTGTTTCAACAAGAACACTACTCATTTTCAGAACTCTGCACATTTAAAGCATTGCCCACATATCTTTGAGATTATAGGAATAAAGTTGTAATTTAATGAAAACAAAGTCATAATATAACAAAGTTTTTTTAAAAAACAAAAACAATAACACACATCTTCATGTCGGTTTGATGCATAATATTATTCAGATATTCCTTAAAAACTTAAGGTTTCCTGAGAAAAAATTCACCTTAGCAGTGTGTGGTATTTGGTGGCATCTAGTGGTGAAGTTGCAGATTGCAACCAAGTACAATTATTTTTTTCTTGGGCCTTCCTGAGAGCCTGGGGAAAAATATGTGACCCTCCCTCTACCATAAAACCTATATTCACATCAAGCGTAGGATTTAGGCCAATGCAATGAGCAAACAGCAAAAATGGAGTGAGAGTTATTTCCAAAACAAATTTATCTCCGAAGCAAATAAATCCTCACTTACAAATCACATCATCACATAATCTGTCTTTGCAGAATATGGGTGCATGACAGCCTCCTGTCCGTCCACACGATATCAACAAATTTAGTGTGCACACAGCCAGCATTAATGACGTGCAAAAAATGACTGTTTTCCCATATAAATACAACAGTGGCAGCAGTGGCGGCACTACCAGTATCTCTGCACAGTGACAGTTATCAGATTTAAAAACTTACACTTACACACTCAGTCCTGATTCCTGATTTTGAAAAAAAGCGTTGGTTTTTCACTGTTGTCATGCATGCAGGAGCGCAGAATTTAGTGTCTTTTTAAAGGATCGGGTTCGTGTAAACAATACATGTTTGGCAAAAATTTAAGTTTGATGTATAAAATGATTTTGATGAGATATCACTACTTTAAAGGGATAGTTCACCCAATAATGAAAATTCAGTCTTTATCTACTCGTCCTCATGCCAGTGGAAAGTTGGGAAAGTGTTACAGTCCACAAAACACTGCTGGAGGGTCACAGGGGAAAAGGCGCACTCATCTCCCAAACAATTGAAGCAAATAGTGGCCAGTATTCAAACGTTTCAATTATGTTCAAATTAGTGCAAAGCCTTTTTCCCATGAAATAGTAACACGATAGTGTTTTGTGAACTACAAAATTTCACCTGATTGAGGGTGAGTAATGACTGAATTTTCTTTTTTAGAAGAACTATCTCTTTATGCTTAGATTTGCATTTTGTCACGTATAATTTGGTTGTGGACTGTTGGAAATTTGAAAATTTGATAATAATGAATGTTTTTACTGCATATGACTAATAAATGGTGGTAATTGGCATATGTATATTTTTAAAGAAACATGCCATTAAAACCTGACAGTTTTGGGGTTCAGAGGGAACTTAAAATTGATGCAAAAAAGTAGTAATAGCCATGACTGCGCGAGTACTCGATCAGCATATGGATCACTTTCTTTCTCTCTGTTTATCATGAGACTAACGCTTTGTCCAAATTTCAAATTAACAATACCATCACACATCAAGTGTTTGATCAAGTTTATTTACAGTCCTTCATTTTTAACAAAATAATGTATGCAGCAGCAGTTTCTGTAAAAGATAATAGAGAGATATTTCTGCTGGTATGGAACAAAAATAAAATGGCTCCCACGAAGTGCATGGGGTATGCTTGACTTAATTTGCAGGATCTTTTAAAAACAAAACAAACAACAAGCGAGCAGATAATATTAAAGCTCTGACAACACAATAATTCCCAGTCTGTATGCTAATAATAAGATTTTACTTTGGCCAATTCAACGGCTCCATAGAAGTAAACTACATTTAAATTGTTACCCATCTTTGTCAGGTTCATAAAAATGCAGCTGATAAGACAAAGGTGGCAGGCTGTTATTTCTGACTTTTATGGCTCATTTTCTGCCCTCATGTTCGTCATTTACAGCATTGTCTCTTTTCAACGTGCAGCACTTTGTTGCAGCGGGGGCATGTGTGCCACGCATCCTTGAACTTGTTCATGAAGAAGGGAATCAGGCAGCAGCACAGGACTAACCTGCAAAACCCGCGTACACACACACACACACACACACACACACACACACACACACACACACACACACAGTTAGTGTCATGTTGCTGTATGCAAGAATCGGCTTTGTTTTGACCATTATGCATTTGTAGTTTTAATAATTTGTTGTTCACTTTTTTAGGGACTGTCCCAAAATTATTGGGGTTTGGAGGAGGACTGAATAATATATATTTTATTCTTTAAAAAAACAACTAATTTGTTTTGGAAAATAGAGCTCTGGTGCAGAGAAAGGATTGTTTCCTGATGCATATGGCAAAATGCATCTCAGGGGTCATTTATATGGCCATGGTTCTTGCATGAAACATTAAACTTTTGTTGCAGTTTGGCCTTTCGTTCACACAACAACAGCGTTTTGGGGGCCTGAAAACGTAAACTTTTGAAACCAGGTCCCAGAGTATAAACTTTTGAAAGGTAACCCCTTCTATTGCTGTGTAAACTTGCAATGCATGGATCCTTTGAGAATGGTGACGTTACGGCTGCACTTAATGCATGCACATGGTGTTATTCTCGTTGTGTCAATACAAAGTTACATTGTCAACACGTGGTCTGGAATGCATAACACAGCGTTTCCGGTTGTTTTTGCAGATCTGTGTGCACAAGGGTCGTTCTCACAATGTTATCATTTGTACAAGGATTTCTTTAAAAACACAAAGGAAAGACTTTTCATTTTTAGTTGGGCTGTTCTTATTGAAATGTGGCCTTAATTCCTTTTTTTCCCCCCAAATCTTGGGAGGGATGAATGAAATATAAATCTTTATATTTATATTTTAATTTTTGTGAGAGATTTACTGTCCAACAAAATGACACTTTTTGTCCTTAAACCCTCAATTTGAATTAGGAAAACTGCAGTACGATCTCTGCTAAAGCGTCCCTTTTCTCTGGTCATGCGCAAAACAATTTAGTATTTGCATCTTTCTACCACAAAGACATCCTAGTTATATTTAAAGGCCATCTTTCCAGCAGAGAAATACTTCTTTAATAGAAACTTGGAGCTAAAAATATTTCGTGTAAGTAGGTCTGCAGTCCAGCAGACACCAAACTCATCAATGTGGTCATGCCAAAAGGGCGAGATGCTCCCTGAGTGCACACTCACCCGCAGCAGATGAAGAGTAAGCACATCAGCCAGGCGTACGTCCCTGCTTTGTAGGTGACGTTGGTCATCACCTGCTGCTGGCAGGAGGTGCAGGTCGTCATGCCGGGAGAATCACCCAGAGCCCCGTCATAGCTCACAAACTTCTTTTTGCCATCTCCAGGTTCGAAACCCGCATTGAGGTTTCCTCCTCCGCTGGTGAACACTGATGGAGGGAGAGGAGAGGGAGAGTAAAGGAAGGAGGGTTGGATATGGGATGGGAAAAAAAGAGGATGAGAAGGCCAAAGGGAGAATGTTAACTCTGAAACAGAGCAAATTTTCTTGATTCAGGTGTCCAAACTTCTTTGAATGACAACCGGATTAATTCATTCAATCAACCGGATTGAATGAAATCAAACTTTTTTAAAAAAAATTAAATTTTTTTTTAGGATTCACAGGTTGAAACTGAGAATAAACTGATGATGATCCAGGTGTTGAAGAGTTAATTAGCTATGTGCTCGAGTAAGATTTTAGGCGTGTGTTTCCTGGAAGTGTAACATTAGGTGGGAGTTTACCTGGTGTGATAGTTTCGCTGGACGGTGAGGGTTCATTAGCTGGGGAGAATGGCGAGTGGAGGTGGTAAACCGGCGTCTGAACCGACTCACCTGGACAAGAAGACAAAGACAGAAAGACAAAAGGCAGAGGGGGAGAGACGGAAATGAGTTTAGAGCCAGGCGGATAATGATGAAGATGATGATGATGATGTGTGAGCACGGTGTGTTCAGCTTTACCGAGGTAGGGAGGAGGGTGCGTATGTTCAGGGTCACCCATTGTGCTGCAGAGAGAGCGCAGACAGAAATAGATTATAACAAATGTCTTTGTTTTTCATTAGCAGTGAAGAAGTTTGAAAAACATACTTTATTTTGAAGTGCAGACCTACAGATTTTTATTTAGATGTTTCATGCTGTAAAATACAGCTTTTTGATACAATATAACCAAAACATAACATAAAATTATGTCTTAATACAGAACAAAATAGAAAGAAAAAGAAAATAGAAATTGAAAAAATAAATGAATTCATACATAAACCCTTGACCTTTTAACTCTATGACACCAGAATTTATATCAGTTGTCATGTGCTATATTAAGACAACTTTCACAAAATTTTTAAAGATTGTGTTTGATTTCTCTCAAAATCATAGGAAAAGGCAATGAGCAACTTGGCAAAAAATGCTGCAAATTTTAAGAAATTAGTAAAAGGTGACAAGGAAAATAACCTGAAAAAAAGAGACAAAGACAGAGCGAATTATTGGAAACTTATCAAAAAATTGGGGAATAATGTAAAGAAAACTAAAGTTAATTCCACGTTTAAAATTATTTCACATATATGTGTATGTATGTATATACATACATACATACATACATACATAGTATGTGCGCGTGTGTGTGTGTGTAGTACACACACACACACGCACACATATATATGTATGTATGTATGTATGTATATAGTTTTTTGTGCAGTTAGGAAAGTTCTTTGAACCTTTATTGATTTCTTCCTAATTTTCGGTCATTTCTTTTAAAGCTGCTGCATTTTCTTTAAAGCTACATTTTCTGAAATAAAACTGAATATGTTGTAATTTATTTTAAATGTGGACCTTGAGCTAATGACAAAGGAGAAATCTGCCCCCCATGGCTGCACCAGTTAGGAACCACTATACTAATACCCTGTTAAACATATAAGTACCTTCTCAGTACTGTAATAATACTTTCTCATCACTCTCTCCCTCGTGAAACAAATGTAATGCTGCTTTCTGCCACAAGATGGAGACAAAGTGTGACTTTAAACATCTGTCAGGGCTCTGATGAAAATGTCTGTCATCTCTGTCAATTAGTCAGTTCAGGGAACTCGTTCTGCATTTTATGGATGTTTCTTGTAAGTATACCTTGTGGGCGGGACTCTGTCTGGTGTTTGATGGCTGACATGAGTTTAAAGCTTATTTTTTTTCCCCTCTTTGTTCATTAAACCATGAAGACTGCTGAGAGGACGCAGTCATACCTCGACATCTAAATCCGGTCTGATTTCCTCCTGATTTTTCTTTGATCTGTGTCACAATTGTCATCTTCTTTTTGTTAATATAACCTTTATAATACCCTCAATCTGGATTACAACTTTATTTAAATTCTATGAGAAGATGCCACAATATTCTGTGTCAAACAAAACATTAGAGAGAAAACAGTTAACCATCATTTATATGGTTTATTTTCTTGCTGCATTGTTGCCTGTGAAGCACGCCAAATGATGGACTCTGCCACTGTTAATGAAATCTACAATATAGACAGGGTCTCCACAGTCATTAAAAACTGGAAAAAAGGTCAAGGAATTTAACAGTCACTTCTTCCAGGCCTGGAAGAGTCACAGACTTAGTCAAAATCATTGAAAGTTTTGGAAAAGTTTACCTATTTCTAATATTTTTCAATTGTGTTTTACAGTGTTTTTACAGTGTTTGTAGTTTTGACGTTTAAGACGTGCGACCATGATGTAGTTCGTTTATAGCCTAACAAAAGCTTTTTACTTCTGGGGATTTCATTTATTCATTCGAAACACACAAAAATTGTGTTCATCTGTGAAGATTATCATGCTGAACAAAACGTGTAAGTCTCATAAACGCATGGTCATCACAGAGCTTATTTTTGGCAATAATCAAATCCCATTCAAACATCCCATATGGTTTTGGACGAGGGAACCAGTGTGATGCTAACTTCCTGGCTGGCCTACAAAAACACGTCATCCCTTCACCGCTCTATTGCATCTCAATCTTTCTTTTTAAAGTGACATTTACAGACTGCCGCCCCCTGCTGGTAGACAGAGTTATTTCCTCTCACACAGGCAGAGGACGGACACACTCGCTGGCCGTCGGCTGTAGTCTTCGTGGTGTTTAAGTCCGACTTTTTGGTTGACATACATGTGACGTAATGGTACGCAACAGTCAGCTTCCATCGCCACTATTTGCACAACTGTCCCTTGCTACCTCTTTTGTCCCCCTTGTCTGGTTGTGTCTTTCCTTTCATATAAAGAAACACAAAAACACACTAGCATGACTAAGCATTCATACCCACACAAACACACACAGTGCACACACCTGCTTATACTTGCATACACACACCCCCACCCACACAAACATGCACACACGCTTTCCTCCCGCTATTCATTACATGCTCTGAGGTGTAGCAGCAATACTTCTTCACTTGAGAAGATGACTGTTGTTTCATTGTGTCTCTCTCGCTCTCCCACACACACACACACACACACACACACACACACACACACACACACACACAGAGGGCCTGTATACACCCATATGTTGGTGCAGGAATGTGACTGAGCTGCATGCTTCTCTGTGTTGCAGTCCGAGGGTGTGTCGCTGCTGCCTCGCACTAATCTATCAGAAATCTGTTGAGTGAGCTCATCTGAGGAAAGACATCATGTTGACAGTTTTCATTTAAAAAGTGACGACTAAGTATACCAGCATATGAAAATTAAGGGAATACATCGCTCAAAGAAGTAAATTAAAATGTATTTCCCAGATGTTTTTGTCCATAACTTCAGCATTTTACGGCTCATTTCTCGTGGCCTGATCCTCGGCAGCAACCCGTGTGTCTGTTTTGATGAAGAGCTACAGTAAAAGGCTGATTGTCAGGGTGGAAGCACTGGTTTTGGATGACTGGCTGAGTCACTGAGCTGCGTTGCAGCTGGTGCAAAATTAATTGGAACGTTTGGGCGTGTTGGATTCAGGTTTGTCAAGGAAGTAGATGTTTCCAGCATATTCCTGTTTTTATGATGGTTTGACTTTTTTATCTTAGTTAGCTGTAGAAGTCATGGTGCGTTCAGGACCTGAAAAAAGAGTAAGTGTCAATCAGATCTCTCAAATAGTCGAATAGTCTACTCGAGGAGTTGCTCTTCTGGTGTTTCTGTCATCAGACTTGACGTGAGACTGCTGATGGAGGCAGCGTCTGGGTGCGGCTTCCGAAAAATTCATCTGCCACATTGCAGAGATTTTTTTAAATCCACAAAAGGGGGAAAGTTAGAGGCCGCTGGTCAAACAATGCGTCCTCTGTGAGAGAAGACCGAAGCACGTGACCAAGGCTCAGACGGCTTAAACTCTGACGCTTCATCACTGAAGCAGGTGGAGAAATGGAAGAACTGGGTGCGGCTGATCGAGAGAAACTGGCACACTTAATGAACCAGTTATGAAGTATAACTGTCATCCATCTTATTCTGGTGACAAACTAAAGAAACATCCCAAAGCAAGTGGATAAGTTAAAAAAATAAAAGGACGCCTGCCATTAAGACTTGTCTTTGTTGACATTTTTTCAACGTATTTAGTCTTAACAGCAGCCGTTCACACAGTCATCTTTCGTTAGATATTTTTGCGATCCATCTGTTCAACTTTATAAAGTGGGAATTTTTTAACACAAAAATAGAACAGAGGAAGGGTTTTTACCTAAATTTTCACTTGACTTCATTAAGTTGCAGGAACATGCTGTATGTGATGTTGAACGTTTTAGTTTTGATAAAACATTTGCTAAAGGCATTTAAACAACGTTTTGTGTTGGAGTTTGTTATATTCCAAATTTTAAATATTAACAGAAAGATTTCCATTTTTATTCGAAATACATATCTGTTCCAAATATCGGCTATCGGTCTCATTAACTACTAAAAATCTGTATTGGTAACCAATACCAGTCGACCCCTAAAATATACTATATTAAGTATGTTTTCTATAGTGTATAATCACCTGAAAATAAAAATCATTGTGTTTTCGTTGCCTTATTATATCTACATAGGGAGATGGTCCTTGCCCAAGTTTTTCCAAAGCTGAGTCTCTTTTTTTGGTCTGACCGCCATTCTGATCCGACACCAAATCAGCCAGTAACGCACAGAAAACATTTAATTTATTAAAATTTCACTGACACTTGAATGACATGTCAAACTAAACCAGGGTCCCGGCAGATCCGTAAAAAGTTTTAAAAGGCTGTTTTGACAGTGGTCTCTCTTTTCTCTTGCAATAACAAAAGTAACGTTATCTTTTAAAAAAATCCTGAAAGGTCTTAAAAATACTAAATAAAGAGAAGTAGGATTTTATAAATCTTTTTTTTTTATGAGATTGTATTGTTGAATTTCAGAATAATAGGTAAAATTGTTTTTTAATTTTATTATTAATATGTCCCCAAAAAAGTCATGTTTTATATTCTGATAAATCTTTGGGCAAAATTGTCCCTTCATTCATTCATTCATTGTCCATTGTCCATCTTTTTCTTCAATTTAGATTATTTTAAAATTGTATCAAATTTCCTTCTGAGTTACATTAAAAAGTCATAACAAGTCTTAAATTTAGCTTTGGGTACCCTGAACTAAACAGTGACTTTGTGTTAACTTTTAGTTTTTCCTCAACTCAATGTACCGCCTTGACTTTTTTGTTAAACACTAATGTGTCTCAGGACAGTAGCATGATATTTAGAAAGATATGGTTATAGTTTTTTTTTTGTTTTGCACTAAAACCTCAATCTAACAGCATCAAACAAACCAAAAAGTGGTATATGAATAACATATATTCTGGTATAGAGCTGCCGTTACCAAAAATACTGTGAAAACTACTATGATGACGATATTTCATATTTCTTTTATATTTTCTACACGTTAGGCATTCTGTGGACAGCAAAGTAAGAATTTCATTGTACAGGGAAACATGTTTCCATACTGTGCATATGACAATAAACACTTTGAATCTTGAATCTTTGAATCTTTGAATCTTGAATTTGTCGTAGTACCACTCCTGCTCAAGTAAATTTAAGTGAACATCTAAAGTCTGTTTTTCCTTTGTGTTGATGATAAGATTTGACAACAGACACGGTTACTGTCTTCAGCAGAAACATCATTCACACGTACATTCACTAGGAGCTTAATGTGTTAATAGTAGTTGAGTTTAAAGGGACGTTCACTGTACACCTGGAAAAACCAGAGTCTAAGCCACTGAACAAGAGCTGCATGTCCTCTGGGCAACACCCATGGCTGCACATACAGTAACTGCACAAATCAAAAATAGCAGAGCCACAAATGATAAAAGATTGCAAACAGAAACATAAAGAAAGAGTACACAAAGAACAACAAAAGTGTCCAGAGCTAAACCTCGAAATTAAAATAACTTCCTACTCAAAAATATTCCTGCAGGCTGAACTGGAGCTGATAAAACCAGTCATGTCTGTCATCCTGTTCCAACCGTAAAAAGACTAATTAAGAGTGATTTAAAGCTAATTTTTTGTCTTCTTCTATCCCTACTTTTTAATTATTACCAATCATTTGCATTTAATGTAGTATTGATTGGCTTCAAACCTTACACCCGTAAATATTTAATCCTGTTCAATTTTAAATTCAGTTTTAAACTCAACAAAGTTGACTTACCTCAGCGGGGTGCCACAGTCTGTATGCAGAGATGTGTGTAAGCTGCTGCTGGTGTTTCAGCTGTCACGTCCACCTGTCTCTCCTGTCTCACCTGTACCTCTGCAAGTCTCCCCTTGGACACACCCACAGCCCCTCCCTCACCAGGGGCTGTGGAGCGGGCCGTCAAACACATCATTTCCTGCATTCTGGTGCATTTTTTTGCACAAGGTGCGTCTAGAAGCTGGTAAAATAGTGCAACACCTGAATCTGAATCTACACTTGCAATACAGGGACTAAACTCAACAGTGGTCTTTATTTATTTATTTATCTATTTTACCAACACCAAGAAACAGTCTTAAAGGGATAGTTGTGGATTTTTGAAGTGGGGCTGTCTCAGATACAGTACCTGGCGGTCGATGCGCCCTCAGTTTGCAGCACAGGGTCATTTTCCTTGTCACCTTTTACTAATTTGCAAAACATTTTTTGTCAATTTGCAAAACATTTCTTGTCAAGTTGCTCATTGCCTTTTGGCCATGTTTTCAAAATAAATTAAACCAATCTGCTTCAAAGGTTTAAATGCCTGTGAAAGGTGTCTGAGTGCAACACAAGAAAAATTATGACAATCCAGATTTCAAAGGGTTAAAAACATTCTAGACTGATAATATGATTTTTAGATATGCCTTTATTCAAATGGAAAAATATGTTTTGATATCAACCCCTCTATAAAGCACGGTAACACTGAGCCGTCTGTTTCTGCAAACCAGGAGCGCACCAACCACCAGCTGCTGTGTGTAATGCACTGACTATACATGAACTATCACTGTAAGCATATTTGGATTACACAGGAGAAGTATAGGTACCAAGTTAAGAGGGTCTAAAAAGTCATGAGAAAGTTGGCAACACTGGTACTGCACTCTTCTGCTGCTGGCTCCTTCCCGTCTGTTCTTGGTGATGCTTTTTCAGTGCATTAATCCACAGTGTGCAGGGTTGTGCACAGAGTCTCAAATACTCTCAGTTATGTTCTGAACAGCAAAATTCCGAAGAACGATACCTTGACACGTGAAGTATTTGATCAAATTTATTTACAAGCCTTCATTTTTAACAAAATGTTTGCAGAAGTTTCAGAAAAGATAATAAGGAAAGATTTTTTTCTGCTGGTATGGGGAGAAAAAAAAAACGGCTACCAAAAAGTGCATGGTGTGTGTTTGATTTAATCTGCCAGAGCTTTAAAAACAAACAAACAAAAGAGCAATATAATAATATTTAAACTTCGACAACACAATGACTACCAGTCTGTTTGCTAATAATATGATGTTTGATTTTTACTGCGTCCATTGTAACGGCTTATCCATAAAAACAAGATGCTTTTGAACTGTGACCTTTCTCTGTCAGTTTCGTGAAAATGGTGCAGCTGATAAGACAAAGGTAACACAGTGTAATTTCTTATTTCTATGGTTCAGTTTCTGCCCTCATGTTCGTCATTTACAGCATTGTCTCTTTTCAACGTGCAGCACTTTGTTGCAGCGGGGGCACGTGTGCCAGGCATCCTTGAACCTGTTCATGAAGAAGGGAATCAGGCAGCAGCACAGGACTAACCTGCAAAACACACAGAAACACACACGCAGTTAGTGTCATGTAGCTATATGAAAGAATTTGCTTTGTTTTGAATTTTATGCATTTGGCTTTTCAATCCTTTATTGTTCACTTTTTTTAGGGGTTTTACAGAAATGATTGGATGTGGGTGAGGACTAAATCTTCATAAGAAAGCAAGACTCTTCCTAGTGTTAAAACAAAGTCCTTGTGCAGAGACAGGATCATAATAATAATAAGAAGAATAGCTTTATTTATATTGTATGTACCTGTTAAAAACAGCGTTTACAAAGTGCTTTGGCAAACAAGGCAAAGCAGAAGCAAAAAAGCTTTCTTGCAGAGGCCATATGACTATAAAAGCCAAACAATAATGCCAAACTAAGGCCAGACAAACCTGAAAGCAGAATTAAACAAGAGATATTTTTAATCATATTAACTGGACGACAGATGATAATGACAAATAGAGATAAAGCTATTATCAAACAAAAATAACAATAACAACCCATACCAATAAGAATAAATTCAACTACAAATGTGGAAATAAAAGTAATAATAGTTAGTGATTTTTAGTTGTTAATGAGATCAATAACAGATATTTAGAGCCAATATGAATTTACAATAAAAATGAAAGTCTTTGTGTCAATATTTAGAATTTGGAATATATCAAACTATCAAACAGACTTTATTTAAATGCCTTTTGAAAATGTTTAATCAAAACTGAGACATTCAACATCATACACAGCAAGTTACCAGCAACTTAATAAAGTCAAGTGAAACTTAAAAATTAATAAATAAAAATAGCTACCTGAGGTTTTACAAAGTATAAGTGCCTCCTTTGTGGACCTTTCTTTGCACTTTTTAATTAATACAAAAAAAAAAAAACCAAAATGCAAAATGCCAAATGTCAGCCCCCAAAAATCGCCAGGCCGATACTCTGGCAACCCCTAATAATAGATTTAAACACAATCAAGACAGAATAAATTAAAAGACAGACTAAAATAGATGAATCAAAATAGATGATTGTTTTGCTGGAGGTTAACCTCGTCAGTGTGGCCATGCCAAAAAGGAAGCGCTCTGACGCGCACACTCACCCGCAGCAGATGAAGAGTAAGCACATCAGCCAGGCGTACGTCCCTGCTTTATAGGTGACGTTGGTCATCACCTGCTGCTGGCAGGAGCTGCAGGTCGTCATGCCGGGAGAATCACCCAGCGCCCTGTCATAGCTCACAAACCTCTTTTTGCCATCTCCAGTTTCGAAACCCGCATTGAGGTTTCCTCCTCCGCTGGTGAACACTGATGGAGGGAGAGAATAAAGGAAGGAGTGTCGGAAATGGAGAGAAAGAGGATGAGAGGACAAGACGGACGAGCTTAATTAGCTTTGTACTAGAGACAGGTGTTAGATATGCGTTTCTAGGACGTGTAACATTACGTGTGAATCTACCTGATGGCTCATTTGCGGTCTCTTTTGTGGGGAATGGAGGGTGAGTGTTGTAAACTGCCACGTTACCCGCACCCTGGTCACCTGGACAAGCAAGAGAAAGACAGAGGAGGAGAGACAAAGACTAGTTAATGAGCCACTGTTATGATGATGATGATGATGGTGATGATGATGATGATGATGATGATGATGATGGTGATGGTGAAGGTGTGTGTGAGCACAGTGTGTTCAGGTTTACCTTGGTAGGGCGGAGGGATGGTTGGTTGTCTTTGAGCCATTGTGCTGCAGACAAAGAGCACAGAAAAATATTATTACAGCATGGTTTTTCTTTTACATCAGCAGTAAAGACAAAATAAACCGAAACCCTATAGAAGATCTTTGTCAGCACTGTAACAACACTTTCTCATTCTCTCTCCCCCGTATGAGACAAATGTGATGCTGCTTCCTGTCATTATATAGAGCCAAAGACTGACCTAGAACATACGTTAGTGCTGTGACAAAAATGTCTATCATCTCGTACTGGCACATATTCAGTCAAAAGTGATGCATTATGGATGATTGTTGTCAGTATCCCTGGTGGGAAACCAGGAACACCGGCTCACGCTTGCACAGTATGCCTGAATGGTCATGTGATATGCATTTTAAGGAGTGTTAGTATGGATGGAGATTAGAGCAGCTAAAACGCTCATATGGACGGGGATTGTTTTTGTTTAAAGACTCTGTGCCAAAGTGGTGAACTGGCATCTTGGCAACCCTCCGGTTCTCAAGCCAAGACCCTATGGACTGAGCTTCTGTCACCACAACATGCCACCCATTTTAACATGTTCACATGAATTAAATTGGTGGCAGAGGCTACCATACAAGGTGCCACCTGCTCATCAACTACACGCACTCACAATTTGGGGATCAGTATCAAGCCCAAGGATACTTTGGCATCAGAATTGGAGGAGCAGGGGATCGGACCAGTCTACCCCCTGAACCATAGCCATTCCAAGTAGCACGTAGTAATCAAAACTTCTTCAGTCAAACTATGCTTAAATTGTATCTTTTTTGTACCCAGATTTCAGAAAAACTCAGAAGAAATGATGATTTTTGTAGGGTTTTGCTTGCATGTTATCGGCTCAGTGCTGCAGCAGCTACAACCCATAGAATCTGTTTGCAGCTGTTTGAACAATTTCTATATGTTTTTGTATAAAAATCGTTTGAATGACAAGGAGTGTTGATGGCATTTTGTGCAAGTAAATGCTTACATTTGTATGATGGTTGTTGAATAAAGTAGAAAATCCCTGGCTGCGACTGAAACTGGCCCAGCTAATGAGACAGTAGTGAAGTATAACTCCCATCATTCTTATTCTGGTGACAGAAGCATCTCAACTCAAGTGGATAAGTTAAAAATATAGAACGGACACGGCCAATTTATGTCCCTGGTGTCTGTTAGCCATTTGTCAATGTTGGGCCGTTGATAAACATCTGTCGCCCTATATTTTTTCGGTGTTTCCTGCACCATTGTCTGTTGTCGGCACTTGTTGACTGTTTTTGCATCACGGATGGCAAAACAAGTTAGTGAATGAAATCAGTCTGATTGGCAGTTCAGCTGAGCTCAACAGAAGAAAAATATAAGTAAGGAACTCCAACAAATGGATAAACAAGATCTAAACACTTGTTTTATTGGGTATGATTATTTTTTTAGCCACTGGGGTCTTTTGCAGAAACTGCTTGTAATTATTTGTGTTATTGTTTTCTAGCACACCGTCATGTCATTTGTTCTCTCAACATTGGGTTTTGTTGTTAACATTCATCCTGAATCCGTCCTGTCGGTCATCGAATATCCCTTTTTGAATGACAAACACAGACTATCGCCGCCTGCTGGGATGAGTTATTTCCTCTCATGCAGGAGCAGAACAGACATGCTAGTTGGTTGTAGTCTTTGCTGTGTGTTCAACTTTTTGTCTTTAACATTGGCAACGTTAGGAGATGAAACAGACAGCATTCTTCGCCACTCGCTCTTTGATGACGATTTGTTTGGGCCTTGAGGGTGCTGGCATTGGAATTTTTTAAATGATGAACAGCCGTGGGTGTGACTGATCTAGACATCTGGCCCAGTAAAAATCCAGGTATGAAGTATAACTGCCATCTCTGTCATCTGATATATTCTGGTGACGAACTCAAAAAAACATCCCAAAGCAAGTACATGAGTTAAGACTATGAAATGTACTCCTGCCAGTTTAGACTTTTAGGTGATTAACTGATGTTATAATGTAGTTTGCCAGAGAAACGATGTTGAGTTCAGTGAAGCTCGCTCTTTCTGATGCTAACCTCGAGGCAAGTGAACACCCTGAGACACAACTATAGGTGTGGCCTAACTGTATGTAGCGTCTGTGCTGGTCAAACCTGACTCTCCCTTTGTGTCTTTTTGTGTGTGTGTGTGTGTGTGTGTGTGTCTGTGTGTGTGTGTGTGTGTTTTCGAGAGAGTGAGAGTAATATTCTCATCATGTTAACCTTCCTGATGTGTTTTAATGAGCAGCTGATGAAGGCAGGGGGTAATTTAGTGGAAATTAGTGGAAATTACCCGATAGACCGCTCACTGTCACTTAAGATATGGAAATAATCCAACAGCTGTTGGGCGTAAGTTTAACTCATTCAGAGCTCAAGAGTTCAACCGAAAGTCTGCTATTATAAATCTGACCTCAATTCTGAGTTGACCTCAAAAAACAAAATAAAAACAAAACAAAACAAAAAAACACACTCAGAAAATCCCCCCAAAATAAAGATTCAGCCCACAATGCTGGGCAGTATATTTACGTTACATTATTATCTATACCATCACAACGTATATAAGGTTAAAACTCACAGTCAGTTTAGACATTGTGCTCTTTTTCTTTGTGTTATTCATGTGACTACAGCTCTTCTTTTATATCCAGTATATAACGAAAAACACCAAACCATTTTTAGTACAAACATTTTGCTCAAATTCTCACCAACGTTTGAATGAGATGTCAAACTAAACAGATTTTTAAAAAGTCAATCAAATATCAGATTCAGTCAGATCTCTGAGTGAGTTTGTGGTAAACGCTCTGATGCTCTGAAAGAATGATGTTTGTTTTGAAGAGGAGCTTTTCTTAATTCGCAGTGTCGCCTTGCCTCTCCCTGAACTTGACATTTTGGGCACCACCCTTAGAAAGAGACAGTCACATGTCATTGGTTTTATGCACGGCATAACACCCTTCCTCCACTCAATCGAAAATATTTATTGATCTCTGGGGTGGAAAATGTAATTTGTTACAGTTTGTTTACAATTTGTTCAGTGTAAAGCATGTGGAACTAATAAAGTAGAAATAATTATGTAAATATGAAATAAAACAGATGCATTGTTTAACACTAGTGTGTAAAATATTAAGAAAATAAAACGTATATAATGTGCTGAATATGGAAAGTGTGTGAAAAATATAGAAACGTGCATTGTGCAACATTACAATGCACAAAACTAGAATGTAAAGTTTCAGAAATATAAACTTATGTATTATGTTACAATGTTCAAATAATGTATACGTCAATAGAGTTAATAAAATAAGAAATGTGCACAATTTCTGCATTATATTTTAAATATACATTTCAAAGATGTTGGTAAGAATAAATTAGTATACTGAAGAAATCTGACAGTATCGAACAAACAAAACATATTTTATCCAAGTGACCCAAGTGATATCCGATTATAGAGCTGCCTCTGCCAGAAATGCTGCAAAAACTACTACAACAACTTTATTACTACTGCAGTTACTACTATTCAAGTCCATTACAGTTACATCTTCAATTTGTTTTTGTGAAGTGCAGTCAAAATATTTGATAGCCGACACTCTCTCGTTAAAAATGCAGTATCACTGTCTGCAGCATAACAAGACACACGCACATACATTCACCAGGAGGTTAACCTCCTAAAAGTAGTTCAGCTGAAGGGCACGTTCACTTTAAAGCTAGAAATACCAGAGTCCAAGCCACTGAACAAGAGCTGCATGTCCTTGGGGCTACACTCATGGCTACACATACTGTTAAAAACCGTAAATACCAATGAATAATAACTCCTGTTATGTCATCATATTTAAATCCAGTCTTTAAAACTCAAGAAACACAAAATCTGAATCCATACAATCAAATCGTTTTTTTCTTTAAATCCATATTAACCTCTGACAGTCTTACCTCGGCCGGGTGTTGATGTCTTTATGCAGAGATGTTAGATGTTGCTGCTGATTAAAAATCCAGACAAACTGTCACTGTGACGTCCACCTGTCTCACCTGTACCTCCACAAACCTCTCCCTGCACACGCCTGCAGCCCCACCCTTACCCACAAAGACATCAATGAGTCACTTAGGTGTAACTATCAAAAGCTGTACTGGTCGTCCTTTTAACCCCATCTTTGTCTCTTGGAGATTATTAAGTGTGTGTGTGTGTGTATAACTCTCAGAATAGCCAGTTTCCCTCCTGCTGTTTCATATTCCTAAAGCAGACGATTTGACCAGACACATACTCGAGCCGATCATAGTTGTTGACCTGGAATGTGACCAGAAGGCCGACGACAACGTTTGAGTGACATAAGTTTACATGTGTCAGTATAAACTTATATTTCAGACTTTGAAACTTCGTATGGAAAACAAAACAAATCATCAAATATTTGTATTGAACCGCCAAATCTGACTGGACCGGCATAATTCTGAGTCCAGTATTCGGATTTGCTTTCAAAATTGAACCTTTTTTTCCTTGTCCCATGCGACACCCTTTCACCAAGTGTCAGGAAATTCAGGCAAGTAGTTTTTCAGAATTCTGCTAACAAAGAGATTATCAAACCAAACTGGAAACAAAGCTTCTTGGCGGAGGCAGTAAGGTGTAGAAAGAAAATAATATGAAATTCTGTTCTGTAAGGAATCAGAAAATGACCACACTCATTCGACCAAACACACAGTTTGCAAAAAATTTTAAGCAGGTGGTTTTTGCACCCAGGTGTCTGTAGCCAACAATGCTATTTGCAACTGCGGGTGAAATAGCCAATGGGGCTGATTACACCCCTCGTGTTATCCCTGGGCGTTGTAGCAACATTGAAATATGACATAAACACAAACAGGTCTAGTCGGCAATCCTTTAAGGTGTATGTACACTCTGTGCATTCAGCAGCTCTTTCTTTGCTTAAAATGGAAAATAATATGTCAACATTTGTTAATATTTTGTAATTGACATACCAATGCAATCTTAAAGAATATCCAAGATTAACCCTAACCTTTACTTTTTTTGCCTTTATCCAACCTTGGTGCGTCAATGTGACGGGTACTAGCCAATCACAGTACATAGTTGCATTCATAATAATTTGTTGTAGGGCCCGGTGTATATAGCTGAATAACTTCAATCTTTCTCACCTGAGTGTAAGTAGTGTAGTGAAGATTTTGTCTAAAAAATCCTCTTCAACAAAGGCTTTTGAGATTTTGTATGATTTTGTGAGGAATTAGGTAAGTGTCAATGCAGTTACTGTTACAATAAGACAAGAAACATTTGATCATGCAACTATTTTGTGGTTTCCTCTCATTGAGTATGATTAGGATCCCTAAGCTGGAAAAATGAGGTTAAAGTTTGACCCTTCAGGAAAAAGTGCTTATTTGCTTTCTTGTGCAGATCATTTGAGAAGATTGATACCACTCAAAAATCTGTTTTCTTAAATATAAGGCTACAAGCACTAATTGGTTATCCTAGCTACCCAGAAGCCTGGAAACAGGAAGACATAGCTCGCTAGGCTCAGTCCAAAAGTAATAAAATCCATCTTCCACCACCCTCAAAGCTCCCTCATTAACACATTCTGTTATATGTTTCATCTGTACAAAAACTGAAGCGTAGAAACAACCTTTTACTGTTTTTTAGGGTGTATTGTACCAGGATATTTTTTCCCGGTCCCAGCCAAGAAATAGCACAGGGTGGCCTTTTTACACTTTGTTTTTTTGTGCAGATTAAACAAGATATAACATTTAACTTGGCGAGCCTGATTCCGGTCTTTTTGCTAAGCTATTCCGAAAGCAGCTGACTGTACCTGTATACCTCACCCAACAGGTATGAGAGTGGTATCAATCCTCTCTTCTGGCTCTCCACTGAAGAGGGAATACGTTTATTTACAAATCTCAAACTATTCCTTGAAGGCTGGCATGATGCTTTAAATGAAAATTGAATTTTGCTTCACTCAAACTTTTTTTTATCATGATGCTGCAAGCAAATATTATGGAAGTATAACAAACACATGGCCACACATTCGTAGAGTATGTAAAAATACAGCTAATACCATGACATTATTCTGCTATATGTAGATAATAGGCTAGGCCAGGCGAAGGCATCTACGGCAGCGGAGCCTCATGCAGCTCTTTAGCCCCACTCCAGTGACTCCCCATGGCTCCCTGTGGCTTTGACAAAAAAATCATATGGAAATTTATAATGGTTATTTTTTAATCTGTCATTGTAGGTCTAAAGCGATTCATACATTCTCAGACTGTATAAATGTGTAGCCTATACACCAAATAAAAAGAATATTTTAACATGTTGTCAACCAAAACGTACGGCATACATGTATGACCTGTGGCCTTTAACTCTAAATTTTGCCAGACCTTTATAGCAGTGGTTCATCTTAAGTCTCCCTAACAAGGCTAGCTGTAGATATTTAGTCCTGTTAGTTATGTTGAGTAATTTAGATTTAATAGGCTGTGTTACTTTAATTATGAGGCTCAAATATGTTTTGCAGCCCCAGAGAGAGCATTTATCAAAGATCGCCAACCCCTAGGCTATGATGTGGTAAATGATGCTGTGTTGAAAAGTTTGACTATATACCGCAGTTTCCCCCCAGGGATCAATAAACCATCTTTATTTCTAATTCCGATTCTGATTCTGAAAAACTTCACATAATGCAACAATTGATGCCAAATTATGCCTTTTGGTTGCATTTTGCATGTGTTAATATGGCACATTTAGTTTAATGTGGAATAAAAACACGTATCTGATCTTCCTTTTGTCATTTTAACATCATTGAGTTTAATCTCAAAAAATGATTGGGAAGATTTGCATTTTGTTTCAGTTAGCTGGGAGCTGGCCAGTTGAACCACATTTTTCCGCTGGCGTTTAAGTGCCTTACCTATAAGCACACCCTAAGTGTACGTTAGTAAGGCTGGAGAATAATTGTATTAATTATTGATTTCCGTCATGTGCAGAGAACTGAATCAACGAACTTCCAAACAGAGCCCATTTCTAAAGGCAGACTGTGTCAGCCCCACAGTAATGCCACACATGTACACGTGCAAAACTATTTTTTTTCTGTAAGAGAGTAAACAATAAACAAATAAACAATCATCATTCCAAAATTTCCCTTCACCCCAGAACACCTCAGCTGGAGTTATGAAGGTGTTTGTGAAATAGTCGGGTGTTGCCTCTGCTAATGATGTCAACTGGGTGAGGTAGAAGTGTGTGTGTGTCTGCATTTGTGTGTGTTTCGATGGGCCTGATGAACAACATTCCAGAGAATAGACTAATCCCTACAGAGTTTTACATTCCATAAAAGACTGAGGTGTGTGTACTAAAATGTTTAGTATAAAGTGAGACATTTTTAAGTGATTACAGGGCCGGGGTTGATCCCTTTTCCCCTTAATAGCTTTATCGCAACATTAATGCTGATATTAATTCAAATGCCAAGAATGATTCGTCATTACTTTTTCATATCCAGTCATTTCTCATAAGGAGAGAACGGGATGACATTTTTGTTGGTCCTTCTGAGATTAGAACCAATTAATATATGGGGTGTCATATTTTAAAATTCAGTAATAATTTTCTAGCTGATATTAAGCTCATCATCCTCATTTCTTTCATATATAACAACATGCTATTTGCAATTGTTAACAATAGGTTTATATGTATATAAAAATGTTAAATCCAAATTAAATTTAGAAAGTTCCATTTAAATTTAAGATTCAGATTTAAAGATTCAACATTAGATTTAGCATTTAAATTTAACATTTAGATTTTACGTCTAGATTTCACACAAACATATTGGTAACAACTACATATAACTTTGTGTTACATGATGTGAAGAAAATTAAATCTGAGGAAAGTGTGCTAAATATTCAAAATATATCCACGAGAAATTTTTAACCAAAGTTTTACATTTCAC
This sequence comes from Plectropomus leopardus, assembly GCF_008729295.1. Taxonomy (NCBI): domain Eukaryota; kingdom Metazoa; phylum Chordata; class Actinopteri; order Perciformes; family Serranidae; genus Plectropomus; species Plectropomus leopardus. The sequence continues at coordinate 24,861,246 of NC_056479.1, forward strand.
ACCCCATGTTAGTGATAGTTATAAAAAGTAGCTTTATCCATCTGGTACTTTTGAAACTGCAAGCAGGTAAAATTTATACCCATATTGAGATAGAAATAAAAAAAAGTTCAATATGAAAAAAAAACAACAAAAAAAACAAACAAAAAAAACAAAAAAAACAGCATGTTTGTAACAATGAAGACCTGAACTATGTGGAGAATTACAGTTTAGACAACCCGGCTCTGACAGCAGGGTGATCCATCACTTTTAGTTTTTTGTCTTTTGTCTTTAATCTCAGGTTGTCAGAAAAAGGGATGCCCAAAGCCTTAAAAACACTCTCTGATTTAAAAGGTATTTAGAAAATGTGTGATGTAGTTTTGAGTTCACCCCAGGGGAGTCTGATGGGTTATCAATAAAGCTACTGGGCTTTTACAGTCCTTAAACATCTATAGTGGCTTGTTTAAAGTGAATAAGCAACAAGGGGAGAAATTAAGTTGCCCATTTACAGCTATTTTTTTATACAGTATACTGCCTTGGTATTATTGTATTTGTTAAGATGCCAAGTGTCTGTGAAACTAGTATTGACATGAATCAAAAATGTCTAATATCAAAAAAACATAAATTAAATTATATTGAACAATTGTTAAGATTTATTGTTTTTATTTATTTATTTTTTATAATAAAAATAATAACAATTAACAACAATATTGTTAAAATCTGGCTAACTTGAGAGGTATAGTTGAGTATCGTCTGCATAACATTTGAGGTAAATACTTTAAATTTTTTCGTTTTGATTGTTTTTCACATGAGGTGTCCTTTAAAAAGAGAGCTCAATGTTGTCGTAGATGCTCTTAGTGCTGAAATATTAGCACATTTATCAGCCCATTGATTGTAAATATATTCACCTAAAAATATCACCACATGAGATTATTCTTTAGTTGTTTTGTGCTAATTTTGTTTTTGGAAAATTTAAAGACACTGGGCATTAAGCAATAAGTATTTGGTAGTTATCTGAATTAATGACTTGCAGTCATACAATTATAAGTAGCATTGTTTATTAGGGAGCACTTAACTTAAAATACTGAACTACAAAATGATAATTAATGAATACTGTGTCAAATACAGGCATAAATGTATATCAAACAGGCCACAATCTGACTCTCTAATACCATAATACCATATTACTCTCTAATACCATGATACCATATTACTCTCTAATACCATATTATTTAATAATTTAAGTTTAATGATTTAATGCATCTTTTTTGATGGTGGAAACGCTTACAGGCATCATAAAGGTCATCCACTGAAGGCAGCAGGCGGGTGGTGAAAGAGGAAGGCATTGATTAGGGGAAGGAAAGAAGGAGGAGGGTATAAGCAGAGATATAAAAATAGCCTCTGACTCAGCAGGTATATAAATACTGAATGAACAGGAGTTGAAATCTGTCTGTCTACTCACCTGTTTGCCTTCTAGGTCTGTCTTTTCGTTTTTCTTTTGCTTTGATGTGGAGGAAAACACAAAAACTGAACTCCTGGCTTGTTAGAAATGATCCATGCATTGTGTTAAGTACTACAGTTAGTTTATTATTGATTCCAGATTTGTTTTATGTGAAACAGATTTCTGAAACTTCTGAAAATAACACTGCAAAAGATATAAGTCTTTTCACGATGGTGTTGCTGGATGTTGCACGCACGAATCACCTTAAGAGATTCACATCTACCAATGCAACAAGTATCTTTTAGCAGTAGGTTATGTGTGTGCGTTTCTGACTCTCACCTGAAGGGTAGCCTATTATTGTAGGCAATGATTTCAAGAATGTGTCCTGTCTAACAAGCTGATTTAATGATAACCTGATTTTAAGGACAAGCTCAACATGAGTGCCAGTCTTTCCACTAGCCTCGGCTGAACATTACATGCAATTTTCTCATCAGCGATTTCTTTTATTGATCTTAGTCTAAGCTAGAGAACAAACACATGGAGTCTATACAGGTGAAGTAGTAAGAGTTCAATATACAACAGATATCCCAATAGTAATTAGCAGTCAGCTACTATTAACATTTTGTATGTTATTACATATTTGTATGTAACAGTAAACCTAAATTTAAATTAACCTAAATTTAAATCTGACATTTAGATCGCAATTTATTAGCCTGTTAAGATTTAAAATAGATTTTAGATTTTTTAATAAATATAAAGACATTAACAATTACTTATAACATCTTCTTTTATGTGCAGTGTGCAAAATACTCAAAATATATCAGTTCAAAAATTTTAACCAAATGTTCATATTTGGTGCCCCATAGTCAAGCAGCTATAGAACTGCACCAGTAAAACCAGTGCTTTTGCTACTAGCAACAAAACACCAATCTAAAACCAACTGCCTCTGCTGTGGCTGCTGGAGTAACAACACCATCTTTATTTGACTGTTAATACAATAAGAAAAATACACTGTCATGTGAGCTCAGAAATAAAATGTCACATCCCTTTCACTAAAAAAAAGTTTTTTTCCTGCTCTTATTGCGATGCATTGTACAGGCTATATTTCATTATATTCACTGTGTAAGAGCACAATGGTTTTGCAATCTAAACATTACTGCACTGATGCTGTATTAAAGCTTTTCTCTTGCCTGTCATAATTGTGCACAATGCTTCAATAAGGTGCGGCCAAAGGGATTAAAATATCACAAACAAACACACACACACACACACACACACGCACACACACACACACACTGAAACCAGTGCAGTATCCATCTTTGATAATTCTTGCCATGTCACTCAAACTGTACAGACTACACAGATTTGCTTAACACTGTGTTCTCAGCATTGTAAGTGCATTAATTCAGACTCTCTAAAGTAATATCTACCTGAAAGTGTAATCCCATATTTTGCAATATTACTGCTACAGAGCTTTTATAAGGCCACTTTAAAGAGGTGTAAAATGTTGCCCATTTTATCCATTAGTACTTCTAACTATGTATTGTTTTCTTCTAGCTAGTATAATCTACCTTAGGCTAACATACAATTTTTCTACTTATTACTTTATTATAATCTTTATTATAATTATTATTTTTTCATATTTGCTTTGCGTTTGCTTGTATGGTTTTAAACACACATAGGCCACTGTATTATAAATGGCAGCAATAAGCACTTGCAGGAATTCTTGTAACATTAGGCATATATATTGCTCATAATTGGTATATTGTGCACTTGTGTATTTGTGTCCAATTCAATACTGTGCCAGGTTGATTTTTTGTCCAAATTTAATTTCAGTGCCCGTAGTCCATCCCTACAGTAGTTAACTGCTTTGAGTTGGCAATATGGAGATGAGTGTTATGGTATAACTGGGAGGAGGGGCGGCATAAATGTGCATCAGTGGCTGTTAGTCAGACTCAAATCTATGACACTGTGGCATGCGACCTGGCCTGCTCAGCCACCAGTGCGTGCCAGCAGCATCACTTCCTGTCCTCATTTTTTTAGGTCCACAAAAGATGATGACCCAGTTTGTTTGTTTTTTACCAGACAACTGGCAACTTGTTTGTTCAAATAGTTAATAAACATATCAGGACATTGTTTTATTTATTAGCTTTACATATTTTATATATTACACATATTCTTTGCGTTTTGTAGCTGATGTTTTGAAGTCAGTTGTCAAGAAATGCAGCCTATATGATATGATAATACAGAGAATGTCTGTGATACAGCAGCTTGTGGAGTGTTACTGTTCAAATTAAGTCTGTTAATTTTATAAACAAAACATTTGAAAATAGTTTCGGTTCAAACACCGTTTAGGCACCCGTGCAGTTTTAAAAGTGAGTCTTTGACAGTTGTCCATCTGTGTTCGGCTATTCTTGAAGTCCTTTCTCAGACTGTGCAACATGGGTTAGGGTTAGGGTTAGCCTTAATACTGGTTGTTATATACTGAATTTAAAAATCACTTTGCACTGTCCCTTTTTCAAGGTCTGTTATTCAAATAACTCATTTTTTGATCAAAGAAGTCTTTAGGTTCAGCTTGACTGTGCAGTGGAATGACTCCGGTTGATCGTGAAACTACGTCCCGTCCTGAAATAATTCTCTATTTCCTCCAGCGAGCGGCCACGAGTCTCTGGGATACACACGGCGTTGAACAGCAGACAGAGCACACACACCACCGTAAAACCCAGGAAGGGCACATACAGGCCGTACTTGTCCTCCAGGTGTGTGAAGGCGTGTGTGAGCATGAAGGCCGTCAACCAGCTGACAGTGACACACAGACCTGAGGCCACACCCCTGGCAACCAACGGCAGCACCTCTGACATCAGCAACCATGTGATTGGGCCCCATCCCATGGCGTATCCTAGGAGACAATGGACAATGTGGTAAAAGGCAAGCAGCTCATATTAAAGCAGGTGATGTCACGTACAACAAAAGCACAGGAAGTCATTGATATGGCATGACCACATTATGCTCCATTTTTCAGACTCTTTTTGCTTCATTGGCTCTAAAAACAACAACTAAAGTGATTTGTTTTGTCCATTAGTCTTGATTTTGGACAGACGAGAGGAACATCCTTGAATCTAGGTAGCATCACATAACCGGGCTGTGTTGTTTTCTCAATTAAGGCGTTTTAGGAGTTTGAATGAGGAGATTGATGTTTACGTGTGACAGAAAGCAGTGAATCATGCTTTAAGAGCAATGACCTGAGGACATAACAGCTCTTAACATGTTGGAACACGATGGAAGCTGTGAACAACACATGCTTCGTTAAATACATAAACACATGACTGACAGGTTATTACGTCTTTGCCCGACAAACCAGCTGCTTGTATCTATGTATCCAAACGATGAGGCCAACTCATTCTTACTCCCAATGTGTCAAATGCTTATGTCCAATCAAAGGCAACGTAGGCTTGTTATGGTAACGATAATGGAGAGGCAAGCCCACTTATGGCCACTTATCAGGGGACAGTCCACGATTTCACAGAGGAATTTTGCATTCAAAACTTGCGGATGACTTTTGAAGAGTTGTGCGATGCATCATGCTAAAGGGAGCCAGTTCCCATCGACAAGCGTCACCTGAAATACTACCTTATGCGAGTGTAAAAACTATTTTTTGCGATAAAGGGGAGTATTTTTCGAAATTGATGTGTTTCTACTGGGCATATTTTATATTACATTTGTGCAGTTCAAGGGTTAATTGAAACCCTGCCTACTGCTCTCCATTGAGCCACTCTGCGAGCACAGATAAAAGCAAAGGTTTTTTTGGGTATGGGATGGATTTTCAACAAAATGAGTTGCATGCAGCACTCACCAAATATAAATACCATGGTGCTGATTAGAGGAATGAGGCTTGCTGCAGCTTGGTGGCTGGCAACAATAGTGTTTCCAATGGCATCATGGGAGCTGTAGTCCAAACTGACTGTGAGGTTAGGAGGGGCGGGGCCTGGAGGGTAGGGTGTGGTGTGGGAGATCATGGTCAGAGTCAGAGATGACAGGAACATCAGCATGCTCGACATGTACAACAGGGCTTTGCGTCCTGCCTTGTCCATTAAGCAGGCTGCCACGGCAACAGAAAAGAGGCGGACTGCACCCACAAGGGCGGCATCATACCTGACGGACACAGAGAAAGGAGAGGTCAGTATCTGGGGCAAAGGTTAAAATAACAAACAGATTTGAACTTAAGTGTATTTTATCATCATCACTAATATCATCCGAATCAAGATATAGATGAACAGAAAAGATGTCTAACTTTGGCTCCAGGGTAACTTTGAATTGGGAGAAGATGGGCTCCAGGTAAACCAGGATGGGTGTGATGCCGGTCATCTGCTGCAGGAAACGCATCACCACTGAGATGATGATTGGTCGGTAGTAGTTGGGAGTGGCCAGCTGTGACCATGTGACTTTACCCTGTGTGCTGATGCTGTGCTGCATGGGGAGGCAAACGAGCAAACAGACAAAAATAAAGTGTGTGAAGTAGCTTTTTAAAAAACTAAAATGGAATAGGTCTTTGTCTCTAGCACGTAAGTCATTGAGTAAGTATGACAGCCCGGGAAAAAACATTTTTCTGGTGACTCATGTTTCTGCGAACCACGGATATGTTATATTTGTACATTTCAGTCGTATCATATCAACGTTTCTAAACTGATGTAGTTCTGATTACACATACATTAGCTGACTTTGCCATCATAAGGTTTAGTGGATGGTGGATGGCGTGGCACCTACATCAGACAGCTGTCCGATCACTGTCCAAGACCAACAAACAGCAAAACAGGTTTTTTTTAGTAAGACATTGATGGCATCACAAGCCATGTTTTCACCACCAAAACTGTGTTTTTTAGTGTTTTTAGTAGGATGTTGATGGCACCAAATCAGGTGTTTTTAGTTAGACATGGGCGGCATTTCCAGTTGCAATTGTTCCACCTAAACCAGGATTTTTTTTTCGCCAAAATTTCCAGCCATCCATTTTCAGACTTTGGACTGAAACTGGCTTTCTAAGTGTTTTTAGCAAGACATCAAGTGTATTTCCAGTGTGATGGTGCCCCCAAAACTGGATGTTTTTTAGTGAAACATTGTTTGCATTTCCAGTTGTGATTGTTCCACAAAAACTGGCAGTTTTTGGCAAGGTTTTGTTTGCATTTCCAGCCATGATTTTGCACCTAAACTGGGTGTTATTTTAGTGTTTTTAGCAAGACATTGAGGGCATTTCCAGCTGCGATTGTGCCTCCAAAAATAAGTGTTTTTTTAGCAAGATATTGCTAGCATCTCCATCCATGATTGCGCCACAACCGAGTATTTTAAACACTATGTTTTTCTAAAAATAACCATATCCATGATTTGCAGAAATGTACAATGCCAACGTTTATTTGGGGGATTTGGTTGAGGATGATGTTAGACCTCTTACCTTTATGGCACTGAGCTCAATTTGTGTGTCATAGTGTTTTCCCCTCAGCCACTGGAGGGCCTTCTCAGCCTTCTGGTCTCTGCCCAGAACCAGGAGCCTCCTGGGGGAGCTCGGCATGAACGTCAGCAACACGACCATCAACACAGCTGGCACCTCCCCCGCCACTGCCAGCCACCGCCAAGGTACTACCAGACCTGCACATCATACATGTTACTCAGCTTATGATGGCATGAGTAAAAGCAGGAGGTAGAGTCGTGCCTCTACATTTTAAGGATAAGAGTTTCAGCTAAATGTATAAAAACAATGTGGTAAACTGTTATTTATGCAGCAGTATGTTCTTACCCATGGCATAAAGCGTCAGGGCCCCAAACACAGCCGTGATCTGAGGACAGGAGCCCAGAGCTCCTCTCACTGCTTTGTGGGAGATCTCAGAGATATATACCTGTGACATAAACACACCAAAGACACGTATATAGTCACATGAACATATCAATTCAGGTTAAAAATCCATGATACAAACATGAATATTCACATAATTGTTGTCAGAATTGTCATACAAAACTATGTGGGGAAAAAAAGGAAATTAGTTTCTCTAACTGCGATAACTTACAGGAATAGATGCTGCGGTCATTCCCCCGGCAACGCCTGTGAGGAAACGGCCCACGTGGAGCATCCACAGATTAAAAGCTCCTCCCATCAGCATGTATCTGAGACACATGATGTGAGTTTTTAAAACAAACAATACACGCAGACTTATATGTAGACACCATGACTCATTAATATAAAACAATCTATGGATATTAAATTACTCAGAATAGACTATAAATCTGTGCAGTGGTGAAATGTAACTAAATACATTTAGTAAAGTACTTAACTTAACTACAGATTCTAGGTACTTTACTGGTACTGTCCTTTACTAGTAAAGCCACTGTAGATGTCAAAACTGTAGTGGAGTGAAAAGTGCCATAACTCTCTCAGAAAGAATAAAGTGGCGCATCCTAAGAAATACTTAGGTAAAGTAAGACATACTTAGTATCCTGAAGTACTTAAGTCAATGTACTTTGTCACATTTAATCACACTTTGACATCTGTGTTTTGTGACTGACCCAATAGTCGACGGCACAGCCGACATCATGATGCTCAGCTTCCGTCCAATCATGTCGTTGAGCAGCATGGCCCCCAGCCCTCCGGCTGCTGCACCCAGTGTGTAGATGGAGCCGAACCACGCCGCCTGCTCCGTGTCCATCCTGAGCCGAGGGTCGGCATCGGGGCTCTTGAGCTTTGGCAGGACCGGGGACGAGTACACCAAGGAGTAACCAAAGCTGAAGTTCCCCAGGACGGCCGAGAAGACGGCCAGGAACAGTTTGGAGTTATTGATCTGGGATGGAAGGATGTGGACAAGTTAAAATCAGTGAGTAACCTGAATACAGTAAGTAGATACTATATTTTGTGATTCAGAGCTAATTTATTTGCACTTAAACTGTCATTGTGTTCAAGTTAAAGGGAAGTTGATTTTAGTGTTTGAAAACTGCTGCCTGACAGATTGTGAGGTCTAAGAACACAGAGGGGAAGTGTGTTTTTCGTTCCTGGTTTGACTCAAAGTTAACTCACAGAAAATGTAAGTATGAACTAATGACAGAATTGCCTGCATGATGACATGTGAACTCTGGGAAATGTCGTCAAAAGCTTTACAGAAACGATTACTTCACCAATATTTTATGAAGATAAAGAATAAGTGAGCCACAGTGTGACAGCAGGTTTTTTTTAATTGACTTTAGGCAGGTGCATTTAATTTAATCCCTTTTACTCCTGTGAAAGCTTCTGTTTCAGCCATGATGCAACATCTTAACCAGAGTTAAGCAACTGCAATTCAGCATCACTTTTAAATCCCGGTTACCAGCAGAATCTCGCAGTCTGCAAATCAGTTTCAAATGGGATAATCAATAACAGCTCAGTAATAAGCCAAATAAATTTAGCACTTGTACTTTTTTGAATTTCTAACAATGCATGCTTGTTTATTTGTTTTTGCCTGTACTCCAACTCCCTGATGAGAATTTGATTCAGTAGATTGTAGGATCTGTTTAAGGGAGTTAATGTTTAGGGAAGGATGTCCCTGTAGCTGCGTGCACGTGATTGTGCCTCACTTTTTGGGTCTTACTTTATATTTAAATCATTTGCAGTTTTTTGGGGGGTTTTTTTAGGAAAAAAAAGCCAAATTTTTCTGAGCCTCTTAAATTTGATTATTTTCTGGTTGGTTTCTTAACTCCTCTATTACTGAATAAACTGAATATCTTGGGTTGTTGACAAAACCAGACATTAGAGGACATCATCTTTGGCTTTGGTAAACAGTGACTGACATTTTTCAGCATTTTCTGAAAATGCTGAAAAATAAATTATTTGGTCTTTTAGACCAAATAATTTATTGACAGATTAACTGACATTAAAAATAATCATTTGTTGCAGCCCTAGTCTTGCAGATCAAAATTAGAACTGATCTAATGTTACAGACCAGTCTAAAATAACTTAGGGAAACTGGAGCCGTGTCAGACGCCCTCACAATAAATCTGTAATCCTTCAACAAGTGATGGAGAATTAATTTGTTTTTTGTTCATATGAAATCAGTCAATCCGAATAAATCTGTGGGCTATTATTGAGATCTGAAGATCCATTAAAATACGTTGAATATTTCCTACCTTTGATTCAGATGATGTTGGTCTTCTGTTCAGCAGTGGAGTCTCTTCTTCCATGTTTGCAGTATGCACAGAAAAGCTTTTTATCAAAGGTGTCTGATTTGTAAAATCTTTTTTCAGGATCTGTTTGTTCTCTTGGCGAAAGGATGAAACGTCACTGTCAGATAAAGTCCATCCTGTTCCAATGAAACTTCTAGTAAAGATTATCCTTCTTTGCAGACTAAGTTCGAAAAATCAGCTGGTGAAATAAAAAAAACTGTAGTGTTTACAACATCTGCACTTTTCCGGTGATGAAGCTGTGTGCGGTTCAGGGTTTTCCAGGCTGATAGACTGAACCTGAGCGTGGTGAGCTGCAAATACAGTCACAATGAAACTGAAACTAACAGCTGCCTGCGCTGGACTTCCACAAGAGAAACTGAACTACTGAATATTTTGAATAAGATGAATTTAGTAACTGTATAAAAGATCTGTTATTAAAAAATTAGTTTTGTTTTTTATTATTATTTTTGGCCTTTTTACCTTTAATTGACAGGACAGATTCAGCATCAGAGAGGGGGGTGACAGGCATTAAAGGGCCGAGGAGGGAATCGAACCTGCAGCTGCTGCTGCAAGGAGACATAGCCTCTGTACATGGTGCGCGCGCTCTACAGGTGAGCATGTCGGCACCCCCAAAAATGGATTTTTATTCAGAATTAGAATAATATCACAGAATTTGGATTTAAAATATTTGATATATTCCACTATTAATCCGAAAATGATAATATTTTTTGATGTGCATGTAAACAGCATAATCTGTTTGGAGTTTACAAATTAGGCTTTTTTTTTTTTAATTCATCATTTTCAAATTAAGACATGTAGGATATTCTGGTATTATTCAAGTTTCATTAGCATTATTTGGGCATGTGCACAGAGCATCTATATGCATATATGCATCTATATATTGGGTTATTTACCACAGTTTGTGGCACACGACCTCTTGCCCGTTTACAGTCAGCTCTGTGCGTTGCCATGGATACACTGTACACTAACCAAATAACCAAGAGTTTGCACGACTGGTGTAAAGATGCATGCCCCCAAAAAGGCTTCGATTTCTGGTTGAAAGAAGAAATACACCGTCATTTAAACATTATGAAAGACTTGGATACAATAAGATTTTTGGATATGCCCAAATATCGCAGTGCTGACCTTTTCAAGAAGGGAAATGAGTTTGATGCAAAACTTTGATAAAATCCTATTTTGGTTCAAAGAAGCAGACAACGTACAGTTTTCTATATTGTGCCGTGATGAACAACATGTTAGAGTATGTTGCACAGCTGCATGTATACAGTGTTATTGTTATTATTTTTATTATCATTATTATTATTATTATTATTATTTATATTATTTCTTTTTAAGCCCAGTGCAAATAAAGCCCAAGTGTTGCAACCTGGACATGTGCAGAAAGCAGAAGGGAGGGATGTACAACATGATTCCTGGATTGGGTGAGTCAAAGAGAAAGCAGAAGAAGACAGAGGTCAGATCCCCACCAGTTGAGTAAGGAGTAAGAGGAAAGTACAAGCTGCTTCTACATCAGCCCACGCATCATGACATTTATGGCTGTTATTAATGACACACACAAGCACACTAACACACTAACACAAGCTTCATCTTCTTGTGTTTAATGATATAGAATAGTTATAATTTGTGGTACAAATGTAATGAAAACATCTTTTTTCAGCTCTGTCAGCTGAGTGAAATTGGGATGATCCACTATTCTAAGTTTTATTGAACGCTGGACATTTCAGCTTTTTAGAAGTTCGCGTTTCTTTGTGTTCATTTGTGCAGCAGAGTGAGAGAGAGGCAGAGAGAGTACCTGTTAAATCCATCTGCATTTCCTCCCAGCTCCCCAGTGATGTTGTGGAAAATGGAAAGTGTGTTCTTGTCCCAGCGTGTGGGTGTGCTTTTGTGTATTATGTGTGTTCGTGTGTGTGCATATGTGTTCATTGTGTGTATACAGTTTGTGTATCAAGACCAGCCCTTTTCAGCTTTATCTTTCTGTCCTCTATTTGTTCTGTTTGTTCCTTCCAACCTCCAATCATCCAGACTCTGACCCAGGCTCCCTGCTGCATCTATCCCAGATCCAGTGCACCATGGGCAGCCTCAGGCTCGGCCACTGGTCCCTTATCCTGGTCTACATGCTTCTGTTGCACATTCAGCTCGTTCAGGTGCAGAGAGTCGATCCGGTGTCCCAGAAACTACGACGACTCAGTGAACAGGTCAGTTTGAATCAGACTGTGTATGTCACTGTGTTATTATTTTGGCTTTTTTTAAAGTATGCAAATTGATCGAAGGAGCAGTTGTAACAGTGCATGAAGACTTAGTGCTGAAGCAACTATAATCTTGTAACTATGTATTTGTTAGTTACATCTTTATTTTGAACATACCAAATAAAATAGGAAAACAAAGTAAAATATAAGCAAGAAAAACAACACTAGAATGCCCAGCGGACATATTCATGAAATAAACCTAACCTAAATTCATGTCCAAAAAGGAGTAGGAGGAAGTAAATACATATCAAATCCTACTACCTTTTTTTTCAATTTGACTTTCCTTTGCAAAAATGTGGCTCCCTCCACCTTCCTCACTGCTGAATTTACTTTGTTTTTCAATGGCTTAGGCCTATTTAATGTGTTCATACATACTTTAATAAAAGTTTAAGTTAGAGTGCAAACCCACATTCACTATAAATGCAAACATGCTGAACAATAAGTTGCAACTTTGCTGCACTACCCCACTGTATAATCTCTAAACCCTACTTTCCATTTTAAAAACCAAACTAGAATTTCACTAAAACAACAAACAATACAACTTTTAGATATAAATTATCTTAATTGTATGTACTTATATATGTACTTCTAATTTGGGTGCTGTGGATATAAACATACACACTCATGGAGAGAGTCATGGTAGCATGTGGTATTAGACTTAATTGAGCTGCCTATTTGTAAAACCACCAAAAACAGTTTGTCATATCTGCCCTACAAAGCCAAAACACAGTAACTATATATTCATTACATATTGGCTTTCTGACAGCTGTAATTATGTAAAAGTTAAGGTTATGACCAGGTTAGGTTAGCTGGTGGGATAACATTTTAGCTAAAGCTAATTGACCTGCTTTTTGCTGTTTCCTGTTTAAAAAAGTGTTTTCACTGTCCAACATCACCCAACACCATTTATAGCTTTAAAAACTAATAAAAGGATCTTAAAATAGATTCAAATGTATTTTGTAATTTGTTTTATGTCAGGTCTGTAACACTGATTAATAATCAGCCTAAAAGGCATAACATTCTGGTTTTACCAGTAATACCTCTGTTAAACAGCTAAGATAGGAGCTTTAATTTTACTCCCCGTTTACACCCCGTTTCTGTACACTTTATTTCTGTAGAGCACATATGTTATCATTTTGTAAAGTCCTGCAGGTATGCAGCTGAGATGATGATTGCTCAAGAGGAAAAGTCATCACAGAAGTGCATTGTATTTTTTTTTACCGTATTGAGATTTTGAGTTTTTTTCCTGTCCTTCAAATCAGTTACCAAACAGCTGCAGAAAGACTTGTGAAAACACATTTCTTTACACAGTTCCAGCAGTTCCAGGCGCTGACCCAGGCCCGATTGGACATGTTGGCCCAGAACCAGAACAGAAACTTCTCCGGGGGGCTGGAGAGCCGAGTTCAGGCCCTGAATGACCACTGGCACGACATGTCGCAGGACCTCGAACAACTCAAGCAGAGCACGACGCAGGAGATCGAGGGTCTCAGGTAAGAGCTCGGGTATGATTGTAAATATATGTTGTTGAGACAATTCTGGCAAGTAAAGGCCTCTTGGAAAGTAAAGAGTAGACTGAAGACAACAAACAATTGAAGGTAAAAGGTAAATCCAGTTTACTGTAATCTATCTTAGAAGATAAAACCCTTTTTCATGAAAAAACTAATGTTAATACTCAAACATTAGGTATAGTGAAGTTTAAAATGTGCAGTGTTGAGTTGGCTTTTCCTTTTAGGGAGAGTGAGAGGTAACAGAACAGCTTTTGGACAGTATACTCTGACTGGATTTCTTCTAATGTGTCAGAAATATACAGTATTTCCACATTTAAACATCTAACCTGCTGAGATATATAGAGAAGGTAGAGGGTATATTTATTGGTCATTTTTCAAACAAACATACAGCAACAAACATAGAGTTGTATTTGCATGTTTTAAAGTTTTTTGGAATATAAAAAATATTACATATGTAATACATTTCAGAAAAAAATTATTGATGCTTCTCATATATTATAAAATATATAATTGTTATGAAATACACAAAAATGGGTGTATGATTATCATGTTTTGAAGTAAGTCTCTGAGAGGGAGTGGAATGATATTTGCGCCTATTTAAAAAAAAAGTCTTCTTGTGTGTTTAAATGTTTTTAATGACATAATATTTTTCTAAAAATGTCAATACACTATAATTCCATAAATACTGCAAAATTTTTAATGTATTGCAATTTAAAAATCTCTCAAATCTAGTCTTCCAAGTGAGGCAAAATGATGAAATGTTACTATTTGGTTCCGGTCGGATTGTGCTACATTATGCATTTTCAAATATGATAAAGCTATGGAAAAGGGGAAAATGTAAGTGTATACATCTTCCTACTCCTTGTTGTACATGTACATATTTGACAATGCTTATTTATATCATTTATAAGAATTTGTATCTTGAGAGTTTGCTCTAGAATTATTGCTAATTTCTTTTTGCTTTTTTTATTTTTATTTTTTTTACATGTTAAAAAAAAACCCAAATTAAACAAAAATAAATAAATAAATAAAACAATGTTTAAATGCTTATTATCATATCAGGGAGTGGAGTAGAAAGCTTGAAAAGAAGAGTAAACGAATGGAGGGTCGTCTGGCTCTGATGGAGAGGAACCTGAGAGAGAACCGGCGCCAAGCCCAGAAACAGAAGCCTGATCCCGGTCAGGATTTTGCTAACCTCACCCTGGAGCTCCAGAGCCAAGAGGAGCGGCTGGCTGCCCTTCAGATCCAGCGTGATGAGCTGCTCATTGGGCTGAAGGGGCTACAGGAATCCCTGAAGAACCAGGCACTGCGTGTGACCCGGCTGGAGGGCCGGCTCGGTGAGATCCTGCAGCAGAACGGAGGAGGCAAAAGCAGAGGGTTGTGGAGGGCGGGAGAGCCCTTCAACTCCAACGTCACACCTCAGGAGTACTATGAACCCAGCAGAAGAAGCCAGACACAGAGAGGAGGGAGGCCTGGGAGGATACTGGACCCCCAACACAGATCAGAGGATATCAGCTATTCCAGGACTGAAAATCCTCTACAGCCGTATCAGTACCAGGCAACACCAAACCAGCCCAAACATTCAAAGACCCAGAGGATGAGACCTCAGCCAGAATCTGCTGTCCAGTATTCAAATCATAATCCCCCGTCCACAGATTACCTGCCCCAGCCTGAACCTTACCCTCCCCAGTCACAGATCCAGGTCCGAGCCCAGACAAGGCCTTATCCGATCCAGCAGGAGCAGCTCCAGTCTCGCCAAAACACACCTTATCGTCATGTCCAGGTCCAGCAACGATCCCAGCCTCAGTTATATCACCAGAGTCAACCCCAGTTACACAATCCCAGTCACCACACTTGGCCGCAGCCCCTTCCTCACACTCCAGCCCATCCTGAACCCAACAAAGACGGACAGAGCAGGACCAGTCCGGGGTCTCCACAGCCCCAGTCTGAGTCTCATCAGCCCAGTGTGAACAGGTGGGATGGAGGTGAGGAGGAAGAGAGTGACACAGAGGTAGAGTCTTCAGTGATCCACAGCTTCCTCCAGCATCCTCTGAGGCACAAGATCCCTGCACGACCAGTTCCCAAAAAGGATGCAACCAGTAAGTAGCCAGTCAAAGTGGGCTACCCTGGCTCTAAGGAAGTGCACCACATTGTAGTGGCCAAACTGAAATTACAGCTCCCTCACTTATGACGTGATGTCATGGGGCCCAAAAAAAGTTTTTTCCCCATTGACTTACATTGGGAAAAAGACAACAGACATAAGTGTATACATATTTTTGAGTGTCAAACCTCTGCAAAATGACTTGCTTTACTATCAGAATTTGATCCATTTGGTCTGAAAACATTTGGAAGGTGTTGAAACGCCGCAAAATTGAATCATTTTATCCATTCAAGTTAATGGATTGCTCAACAGAGTCTCAAGTGGGCTTGCTCTATGGGCCTAATAATGCGAATATCTGGGTAATTTAATACCACGGAAAAAAAGCTTTTTTTTTTGGCTTCTCGCACCACTGAGCAAATTTCACAGGAATGAATGGAGCCCTGCCACAAAAGCTGTATCCAAAAAGCTGTAGCCAAGAAGCTGTATCCACGAAGCTGAATAGCTTACAGGTTTATTTCTGCGGTATGCTGCCCACTGAATATCTGCAGTAGTGTTTTTTCCTGCTGGCCCCGCCCACGTGTTCCCCCTCGGCTCATAGATTGTGATAACGTCACTGATTTTTAAATTGTTTTACTCAACTAAAGGAAAATTTTACAAATAAAACCTTAATGGAACAATAATTCATAACTGAGAGATTCATATTTTTGGCTTTATTTGATAGGACAGCTTAAGTGTGAAAGGGGGAGAGAGAGGGGATGACATGCAGCAAGACAGGAATCGAACTCACAGCCACTGTGGTGAGGACGCAACCTCTGTACATGTGGCACCCGCTCTACCAGCTAAGCTACTGGGCACCCCAAGAGATTCGTCTTTTATATTATTGTTCTATTGGGAACATTATTTTTGGGTCCTGGGTGATTTTTTTCACTTCAATACTGCGAGTGGCCATTCAGAAAAATTGGAAGCGAGTCTGAGTGGTGTTCCTGCAGTCCTGTGTGGCACCAATGCTGCTTTGAAGAGCTGCTTAAAATATTAAAGTGACTGACATACACTGACTTGCAAAAGTGAGCAGTGACGCTCCGTAGAGTTGACGGCCCTCACAAACTTGCTTTTCTTTGTTTTAGCTTGTCTAGCCGACTGGTCAAGCTTGCTATTAAAATGATTTTTAAAAAAAAACACTACATAAACAAACAGTAAATATTATTAACAATATGTACAAAGCTAACTGTGAAAAGTTACGTGACTAACTTTTTTAATGAAAAAAACACTCTGATCACTAAGGCTGGAGTCAAAGGTAAAATTATTGTAGAGTTCACAGAAAGTAAACAGATGTGAAGTTGTAAATTACATGTCACACTATATTGTGCAAGTACAGAAATCTTTATTTTTTTGTTCTCTTAACTTTAGCCACCACATTTTTTATTAAATTAATGATGTCTTCTCTTTCCTTCTTGCTGTAGTCTGTAACGTGGACTCCATGCTTTTCTTCCCTTCGGCCTCAGCGGAGAACTTTGTCACCTTCTTCCAGACTCTCCCCGACCTTCCTGAACTTTCTGTGTGTTTGTGGCTCCGTGTCGAGGCCTCACATGTCGGCACGCTGCTTTCGTACGCCACAGACGACAACGACAACCAGTTAGTTCTGTATGGACGCAACTCCTCTGCCTCCTCCTCTGCTTCTTCATCATCTTCCCACCCCTTCTACACCTCCTCCTCCCTGGACTTCATCATCGGAGACCCTGTCTACCGCCGTCTCCCTGCGTCGTCACTCCTGGACGCTCGCTGGCACCATCTCTGCGTCCTCTGGTCCTCCATCCAGGGTCGTTTCTGGCACTACAGTGACCGGCGCCTCGCCTCCTCAGGCTCCAACTTCAGGAAGGGCTGGGAGATTCCCGGAGGTGGATCAGTGGTGCTGGGGCAGGAGCAGGACACTGTCGGTGGAGGGTTTGACCCTGCAGAGGGGTTTGCTGGGCGGATGGCGGGGTTCAGGGTGTGGAGCCGGGTGCTGAGTCCTAAAGAGGTGGAAGGGGTGGCAGAGGGAAGAGGTGTGCCCAGAGGAGTGGTGCTAGGTATGGAGGACATAAAGGAGGTACACGGGGAGGTGCAGCAGGTGGCGTGTGAATGTTTAGAGCACTGTGTGTGATCACGTTACAGAGGAGGATCATTTCTGCAGGGAATGCTAATTGTCTCTTTTCTTGCGTGCCTCTTAAAAGGCCAAATAAACACATTCTTCTCTCAGATTTTTTTTTTTCATATTAGCTGGATAAACACACAGCATTATATTTTTTTCTGGAATTATAGGCTATGCAATAATAAACTGAATTTGATACATCAGTCAGTTAATACACTACAAAGGATCCTAGAATAATACAAATGTGCTTGTATATGTGATGTTTATATTCATTACTTTCATGTCAGCAATAATTCTGAAGGGTGAGTATCACACTGTTTACAATAGTCGTCTTCTTTGGGGTTTTATATCCTTTAAGTTGCATCACTGCGTCTGTTTTCAAAAGTGGATAGTTAATTTGGAATTAAACTCTTCAATTAGTGGACTCGGTGTTTTAATCTGTATTTGTCACTCATCTCTGTATTTCATCAAAGACTTTGTTTTTATTTAATCTTAGATTTAAAGTTCGCTCATTTCAGAAACACATTGTTTTTCTGATCCTTAACATTATAGATTATGTAAAAGAACAGCCTATTATTATTGATATTTAGTGTGACTAATTTTGTTAAACATCATACTATTAAATGACCTTTTTGTGGAAGTCTCTGGACTTATTTTTAATTGATAGCCACTGTATGACTGTAGTTAAAGATATATGTGAATCTGTCTTTTGGATTGTGAATAGAAACTTATATTGCATATTTTTATATGAATAAATTTGTTAAAAACACCCACTTTGCTTTTGTTTTATCCTTTTGCTGCATCGATTGGTTAAAAAAATCCAGCAAGATTAAATGTGTGTATGATCTGGACTCCAATAAATGAATGATGAGAGCTTTACAAAATAAAATGCCCTGCACATTTGTTGGCGTTTTTACTTTCTGTCATAACCTAATAATAATAGTGTGATTTTCATTTAATTTAATGTACTTGTATATATATATTGATGTCTGCTTCTGTGTGCTGTTTCATTGTCTTTCTCTGATTTTTGTAATATTTTTAGTTATCTACAAATGGATTAACATACACACTGGAGGATGCCTTGATCAAGCCCCATTGACAGTTTTTTGCATCCCTCATCACATTTTTGTTGCTCTATATTTCATTTGTATATGAAAACACATAAACTAAACTAAATTCATCACATCTCCTGAACCAAGCATGATAACAAAGACAAGGTTATGTGTACCCCTATGTTTTAATGAAAAAAGAAAAAAGTATCAGTAGAAAAATAAATCTTAGAATAATAAAATAATATAATAAGAAGAATAAAATATATAGAATATACAATGTAAAGAATATGCTATAATACACTGTAAATAAACTAATGCGCATAAATCCTAAAAACATTTTAAATATATCCCTTGAATAACACACATATTATCCATATACATATATATACACATAAATCAATAAAAATACTTAAATGCTTGGTGAACTTAAGGCTTGTTGGCACTGGTTGTTTTCGCACTCAGACTTTAGTTTTCTACCAAAAAAACGGTAAAAACTACAAGTCCCAGCAACCAACACGCCTAGCAGTTATTTTGGCCCTACACGCGAGCCGTACAAAACGTCACGAGGTACCGGGGTGATCATGGGGAGCTGAGGGAGAATAACAGTAGTTAGCTAGCAAGTGCAACAACTGAAATTAATGAAATAAATCAGCGGCAGTTTGGGCGGCGAGCTACCGGAGGCCACCATGGCGAACATCACGAAAAAAGTGTCATGGTCCAGCCGGGCCGAGGAGTCCGGGGCCGCCGGGGAGGGGACCCCGCTGCTCAACGGCTCCGAGCAGCCGAGACACTCCAGACAGGTAGCTACAGCTAGCACGGTTAGCAACGTTAGCTAACAGCTGCTCCTCTTACGGCGTTAAAAATATGCTGTGTCATGTTTTTAATAACCGGTATAAGGTTACGTTGAGTCATGTTTTTATATGCTGCATGGGTCATGAATGCTTGAAGTTAATTTTTAATGCACTGCCGCGTACACAGCGTTCATTTTGGGGTGTGTTTTCATGTAATGTGTTATGGTATGTTTGCAGTTGGGCATCAGATGCAGCAACGAGCTTTGTTTGGGACGGAATGTAACTGCATGAAAGTGATTAAATTAGTGTTCACTAAATTACTTACACGATGCACGCAATTAGATTAAGCTGCATAGTAAAATAATAAAATTAGAGAGTTTTCAATAGCCATTGCTGATAGCTTTTTATTTGGCTTATTCATCAGCGAAATATTTATCATTATAAACATCTTACTTTCATTAGTCATAACCTTTGAGAGGGTGATGATGATATTATGTTTTATTTGTCATTGTGACAGTTCTCCAAATGGAGTAAAATCACAAGTAATAAGTCAAGTTATATTGTCTCACAGGTAATCTACCCGTGTTATAGTAACTACTCAAATGCTGTGTAAAATTGCTTTTAGTATGTTAGAGTGCAGTATAGGTTTTAAAAACAATAGTTAAAGGATAGTTCATTTTTAAGTGGGGTTGTATGGGTTATATATCTACAGACAGTGTATTATTACATTTAGTAGATGTTAATCGATACAACCCCAGTCTGGAGAAGCAGGCTGGAGTCCAACAGGGAAGCTATGCAATTTATTGCTGTTGATAAGGTCTGCAATAAAAATGTATTTTAGTCACCTAAAAAAACAATATCAATTTAATCGTGTGCTATGTTAAAAGTATTTTCAGCTTTAACTTTCATTCAGACTGACTGTTTAGATGGGGGAGCCGTTGATGGCTTCTTTTTCTCGTCTGTGCTCTCGTCAAATCCACCAGACTCCATAGAGAACCCAAATAATGAGTCCCAAAACCCAGATATGAAAAATGAATTAGCATTTCAGCACCTTTTGTGTCAAAGTGAGGCTAATATAGACTACAAAACATCATTGAGCCACGCTGCTTCGTAATGGTGGCAATGTAACCACACTGTAGTTTTTTTATAGGTAATAATAGCTTTTTACTTCTGGTGATTACATTAGGCTTCAAAAATCCTAAAAGTGGAGTTCATTTGTGAAGATTATCTTGTTGAACAAAATGTGTTAGTATCATAAATGTTTGTTAATCACAGATATATTCTTTTTCTGCAGTAATGCCTAATCCAATGGAAAAATCCCATAGGCTTTTAAACAAGGGAAACAGGGCATCATTATTATTAACAACAGTAATTTTAGCTTGCTTAATACAGATCTGCTGCTGCCATGATTTGTTTGTTAGTTTCAGTAATTGTGTGACTGATGAAATCTGAACTTGCAGTTTTACACACTAAAATCACACGATAACACAAACAAAATAAGTGTTAGAGACAGCAGTAGACAAGCGACTCTTGTGTTCAGTGATGTTAAATCACTGTTATTCTCAGTGGAGTCTGGCTTTGAAGAGAGTGATCAAACTGCTTCATTCAACAGTTGGAAATCACTGTCTGACATGAAGGTAAAACTTTGAAAATATTCTAAATATAGTGTATGTTTAAACTGATATTGATTTTTTTTTTCTGTTTTTTGATGGGACTTTTAATAAGTGGCTAACATACGTTTTGTTGCTGACCCCACAAATCCAACAGCGGTACATTTGCTTAGCTTCTGTGTCCGACTCCTATCTGTTTCTCCAAACTGGGGGCGTGCAGCCTGACATTTACTGAATGTGATATACTGTCAATGAATAAGTAACTCCTACAACCCCACTTCAGAAAATCTGAAAAAACTCTTTAGACTCTGATATGTGTAATGAGTTAGTAGACCTGCTGTCTTTAGACTGAAGGAAGTCGGCTGTCCAACTAATATAGAAACACACTGGAACATCCAACTTCCTTTTTCCTTCAATGGCACCAAGATTAGCCAATTACCTTCTGTACCATCAGAACCAAATGTGGAAATAAACAAATCACACTTCTTTTGTTTATGTACCTTGGTAGAAGATGATTTAATCTCAATAAAATAAACAGAATTTCTGTTTGAGTACACCTTCACAGTTCTCATTTGTCAGAAGAGTGCCATGTTGAACCCCGTTAACATTATTTAGATATCAACATCTGTGTGGTGTCAAAACATCAGCCTGGAAACTGCTACACATAGCCATACATCTATATATTTCTGTTGCTGTCTGTGGTGTCTGTAGCTGTCTGGAGGAGGCAGTATATTTCAGATAGGCAGACTCAGCACGGTGGATTTGGAGGAGGAGATGACGTCAGATGAGGTAAAGTCCGAGCCACGAAAAAAACGTCACCGCACTCTTTCTCTCTTTGTCTGTCGCTGCTATTGATCATCACTCCATCACGACCCCTTTTTCTTAGTTTGTAGTGATTTCATCAACTATAATAATTAAACTCCCACCTATGTACAACTGAATTAATAACATCTGATCAGTTATATTTCAGTTATACAAACTGAATTTAATCTCAGTTGCTCCCTTTCACAATAATTGAATTTTCCCTATAAAATAAGTGGGTATTCTTAAAATTATGAGTTAGCATCTTAAAATAATGTGAAGCTTTCTCAAAATTATGAGATGGTATCGAAATAAAGGGAAACTTTTTCACAATAATGATTTTTTAATGAGAAGCTCTCTGAAAATAATGACTTATCTCAAAATAATTTAAAAAAGATACTACATCATTATTTTGATAAGAAGTTTCTAATTTTGAGATCATGAGTCATTTCGAAAAAGTTTGTAATTACAATGACGAAATAGGATTTTTTTTCATCACAATGGCAGAAATGAGCTTCCAAACTAAACAGTTTATTCCTGATGTGGAAATCCCACACAGAAGTGACTCATTCAGTGTGCATGAGAGACACGTGTTTGGAAACTGTCTGAAGGTTTCCACTGTGATGAATCACAAACGATGTCTTAGAGGAGACCATGTGCTTGACCCTGTCCACTCAGCCATTTGGTATCTTGAAAGGATTGATCCCACACACTGCTCACTGATGAAAAACAAACGGATAAAGAAAGAAGAGCAGAGCAACAGATACTTTATACAAGACCTTATCAAAACACCCTCACTTTTAATTTGGAGCCAAAAATGTTTAAACCTGTTTGATAAATCAAGGGTTTTTTTGTATCAATTTTAACACAGTGAGTGAGTTTAATCAGGCAATAAAAACTCCTAGAAATACTGACATAAATGCCAAAAAAGTCACTTATTCAGTGTTAGATGCCTTTAATGACCAAAAACCAGAATGAGAAGCTTCAGGCCACAGTCAGTGGTGACCGCTCAGTACAGAAAAATAATACGACTGATGCTTGAAGCTGTTTTGCCGTCACTTAGTTTGCAGGACATCACATTCTTTTCCCTGCGTGAAGGAAACCATCAGATTCGGTTCTGTTTTCACTCCCTGATGGGAATGTGATGCCATGCTTATGATCGGCATGGATGCTGCAAACAAAAGTGTATTTGTTCACAGTTTTTTTGCTTTGTTTTAGTGAATGTTAGTCATCTCATGTAGTTTGCTTCATGTGCTGCTGATTGTTGCTGCACAGACGGGCCACAACTGTGACAGAAGCCGTCCTCACAATGCATGTAAATGTGATTTTAAATTGCCTGTAGCTCGCTTGTATGCATGTCAGGATGCACTCTTTTGCACCAGTGTTTCCTTCAACATTATATCATTTGCATTAACATTGAAAAACATGCAGTAATTCCCCTTTTCTTCATTTTGCTTATATTTTAGAGATTTTTATGCATTTTTCTGGAGGAAACACTGATGCTTTGTTTTTATTCACAGTCACTGCATCTTCATCCGCCTCATTATTAATGCTCCAGTGTCTGCATTCAATAATGTCTGTCAAACATAGTGCTTCTTTTGAAGTGACTTCTGAGAATAAAAATGGCTTTCTCGTGTTTGTTTAAGTGCTCATGAATTGCTGTCGTTGTTTCCAAAATGTTTGATTACTCTGATATCAGTAACTTAGTTCCCAGCTCCCTGTGGTCCCTCACATGATTCACCAAGAGGTCAGAGGTTATAGGTTAGTGTCGGTATTATGACCTCTGTTTTTTTCTGTGTTTTCCCTGCAGGACTCTCTGAGGGGGCGGCCAAAAGAGATCCCTCATAATGAGAAGCTGCTGTCACTTAAATTTGAGGTAAAACCGTCCACTTGCCGAAAAAAAGTGTTACATTGTTCAATGATTCTAAAGACCCCAGATTTTATTGGTCAAGTTTTTTATTAAAGCCTTGTTTATTCGTGTAGAATATTGAACTTTTCTGCATTCGTGACACATTGTAGGAGTTAAAAACCATAAAACAGGTATTGCTAAAATAAAGGAAACAATTAAACCATTGTATTGTATATTCTTAAGGTTCACGTTTAACTATATTATGTGCCTTTTTATCTTAATATTGTTTGTCCTATCCATTGTACCAATTGTACTTTTTTGTTATTTTAACACACATGACATGGGACATGGGACTTAAGATCTAAACTAGCACCCCGGTTAACTTGGGTTCATTTACATTTGTTTAAATGTGGATTCATGTGCATTGTCCCTTATTACATAAATACATTAAAAATGACTTATTAAATTAGTGACAGCTATAGAAAGTTCACTTCAGACCATGAAATTTAAACAACATGTTGGGGCAACCGAGAGGGCAATAATCTTAAACAGACCAGAAACCTACAACTGCTGAAAAATCAGCTTTGTATTAACATATTTTTGCTTTGCTGTGAACTTGCTGGCATTAATCAAATTTATGACATGAACACACAGTCACATTTTCAGGATCTATGTTCATTATGAAGCATAAAAAGAAGAACCATCACATTTATCTTTATTTTACTGATGTATTTGTGTGTGTTGTTCCAGAGTCTGGACTATGATAACATTGAGAACCAGCTGTTTTTGGAGGAGGAGAGGCGGATGAGTCACATGGTAAGATGAGCACGAATCACCTGAGCCTATGTCGTGCTACTTATTATATTTTAATGTATATAATTTCAGGAATTTGCATCTCCTTCTTTTTGTCTGTGCTTCTTTTCTATCTTTCTTCTGCTGTTTATTTAAACTCCTGTACTCTTCTCTCATCGCTCCCTCATCTTGTGTTTTCAGGGTTTCCGCTGTCTGGAGATCAGTCGCTGGGTGGTCTGTGGTCTAATCGGCTTTCTGACCGGCCTCATTGCCTGCTTCATAGACATCGCGGTGGAGGAACTGGCTGGGATCAAATATCAAGTGGTCAAACAAAGTATCCTAAAGTTTTGTGCTAGTTCGTCCTCAGTGTAGCTTCCTGGCACTTAATGGTGGAGCTTTACTGCACAAGGACAGCACAGAGACAGTGGAAAAATATATTCTAGGTATTGGAATTGCACTAATTTCCAGGAGGTCAGGTCAGGAGGTGAGGACATTGTTTGATACATTGTTTCAACTTCTGGGGTTTTTTTTGTTTTGTATATTTGTTCATCCACTGTGTGTACTTGTTGTAGAAATGCAATTCTCAGGAAATACTTAAGCATCTTATTTTTTAATTCCTGAAAACACTGTCTTTAACTTGTCAGGCTATTCGCAGAAATGTCTGGCAACTATTATGCTTAGCCTTGTTATTAAGAGTACAATTCAGAGCCTTTGGTATTATGTACTGAACCGGGTGATTGTTATTCATCTTTATAGCCCATCCTCTTAACATTGTTTGTTCATAATAGCTACCTAAACATCATGGGTTTCCTCTGAAAAAGTGTGGCAATGTTTGGTTAATTTCAGCCCCACTTCCCAGTTCTTTCCTTGACCTCTGACGCCTCACAGACATAGAGAAGTTTACAGAGGTGGGCGGCTTGTCGATTTCTCTCATCCTCTGGGCCGTCCTCAACTCTGCCGTGGTCATGCTGGGGGCCATTATAGTTGCATTTTTTGAGGTAAGACTCAATGAAAAATGATGTGACCTTTAAATTATCATCATGACTTCTAATTTGGAAACACAATCTGTATTTCAGTTGTCTTCCTCTTTTGTGTATTTGATCACATTCATTGAGTAAGAGAGCGAATTTGAAGAAGTATGTCACTTGTATTTCTGAATTATACGCCATTCAAACACAGGGAAGTGAAATCTTATTAGGCAACAGCATGTCGGCACCGGTTTGGCTCCAGCAGTGCGTAATACTGAAACTTTATTAGGATGAATGTGATTCTCTATTCGTGCCATTCTGGTCAACCACAGTTTATAAGATGGTCAAAGGGGACAGCTGAAAGTTTCCTCCAAAAATCAGAAGGATCAAAAAAGTGGTTCATTCATGCTTTTTATCCCACAACGTCTGCTGGTCATACCATTTCCACTTTCAGTCACATCCTCTGATATCATAAATACTCCAGGTCTCTTTATTTTCCATCTTCCATCTTTTCTTTCAACATAACTCTCCTCTATTTCTCTTTTGTCTCATTCAGCCAATAGCAGCAGGAAGTGGTATTCCTCAGATAAAATGTTACCTAAACGGAGTCAAGATTCCCAGGGTGGTACGACTCAAGGTACAGACACACAAAATACACACACACACACACACACACACACACACACATATCAACTGATGCATTTAAGCATTTTTTTTTTTTATCAGGAAGGACTTTCATATGCTTTACATGTGTGTTTGTCTCGTCACAGACGCTGGTGGTGAAAGTGTGCGGTGTTATCTGTTCCGTGGTCGGCGGTCTTGCTGTCGGGAAGGTAAAAAAAAAAAAGTTAACCCTCACTGACTGCCCCAAATGTATATTAAAATGTTCTCTTGGCTGAAAGCTCCTGCTAAGGGTCGACTTCGGTCAGCAGAGACAGATTCACAGCAAAGACCAGACATGATGGCCACCAGAGTTTAGCGATATGACTGTATACACTGTGTGATGGTAGAAATGTGTCCTCCGGTAGAGATTGGGCGATACTGTTTTTACTGCTGGAGCTATTCTGGGCAGGGCTGGATTCACGCATTATTTCATGATTTTCGCAAATCCAGCTGCTTTGCAGGGTTACTTGTTTTGGGCAGACATAGAGGAGGAGAGTGAAATTGTAAATGCAGAAACCTGTAACACTTGACGTTACAGTTCTTAGGAAACTTAAAGCTTCCATTTAGATAATGTTTTATTTTTATGGATTTGAGTTTTGGTTTTTAAATCAGGTGTTGTCTCATGTGAGGCAGTTGTTTTTCAGTTCATATGAAAGTGCCAAATAAAAGTAAGGATGTACCAATACTGAAGTTTAAAACAGCAGTTTGGCCAATACTGTTTTTTTTTGGTTGTTGCTAATTTTGTTTGTTGTGTAAATTACGTATACCATAACAAAAGTATTTGGCCATATCGCCATTACAGATATGTATGGATCTTCCCGTCCTGATGTTTTTTGTCTCCATGCTTGGAAATGTGGCGGTTTGCAATGATTTAGATCATTTCAAGTCCAAATATTATGTATTGTGTTTGTGAATAAATGCCAAGTCCAGACAAGAATTCCCTTTCTCACCTGTCTTCTCGTTTACCCACAATCCTTCAGGAAGGACCCATGATTCACTCTGGTGCTGTTGTAGCTGCAGGAGTCTCCCAGGGCAGGAGCACGTCTTTAAAGAGAGACTTTAAGGTCAGTGTGTGTAGTTTTTATCCCATGTGTGTATCAGGCTACTCAAAGAAGTATGTTTGATAACAATCATATTTTTTCTTATAATTGGAGTCACGTCATTACTAACATTCAATATATACTTGTTTTACTGAAGATGTTTTGAACAGTTTTTAGAATTTGACCCCGTGTCTAGACTGAAAACTTCTGCACGGAGCAGATTCAGACCGCTGCAGAGACTGAAATTAGATCGTGTCTGTTGCTTGAAACGCACCAGTGAAAAATGCTTCTGATGCGCTTGCAGTCTAGACACAGAGTTAGATTTCCTGAGTTCTCAGTATGATTGTCCATTGGTCACTCATAGGTGTGTACTATTGATAAGTTGTTAGAGTGTGTTAATAAGTAAAATAATAAGTGTGTGATTGTGTTTGTAGATCTTTGAATACTTCCGAAGAGACACAGAGAAGAGAGACTTTGTGTCTGCTGGAGCTGCTGCTGGAGTCTCGGCTGCTTTCGGAGCACCAGTCGGTAAATAACCTCACACCAGAGCGCAGTAAAAACATGCACTTTCTTATTAATCTGCCTTAGCTGTGTGGGCAGTTTAGCTGCTATTAAACCAACAGTCCAACCAGTGTGGCTGCATGCCCAAAATTAAAAACAAAGAAACCTATGAGGAAACTTTTGTTGGACTGGATTGTATCACCATCAGGCCTTTCTGAGAAAAACACTTAATTAATTGCCCTCAGTGAAGGTCATGGCAGTATTAAAAAAGTCTCATTTAATTAAAAAATGCTGTTTTCTGTTGCATGTTGTAATGATGGTCCTAAAATGTTGCATACTGTGTGCAGTCAGGAGACATCTGTAAACAAGGGAGCTGTAAGCTGTAGAGAAAAAGCCAGCTTGTAAATACAGATGTTTTTCTTTCACCAGTAGTGTGGGAATTCTTCACAGACTGGGTCTCAGTCTGTTATGTGTTGCTCCCATGTGAAAAGACTGCACGCAGTTCAACTGGTGTGAACCCAGTAAATGTTCAGCTCCTGCTGCGCACTAATCGGTCAACACACTGCGAGGAGGATGTCGTGTGATGGTGCCAGCTGACTTGGCACTGATGCTCAACTCCAGACAACTAATAAGAGGATCAAAGGGGTTGTTGAGTTGAAATGCTGCTGTGTTTTTTGACTGTGATTTTGTGTCCTTGGTCGACAGGCGGCGTTCTGTTCTCTCTGGAGGAGGGTGCTTCTTTCTGGAACCAGATGCTGACGTGGAGGATAGTAAGTCACTCTGTATAGCCCCGTCATGTCATTATTAACGATCATGTGAGGTTGTCGAGTAAATCAAATCAATTTGTACCCTGAATACCATCAGTTGAGAAAGCGAGGGAGATTAAATGCAAGGTTGATGGAGCAGGATGTCAAATGTTTCTAAATTAATTAATTTATTATTATTATTGCTTATTTAATTATTTCTGAAATGGGCTCATGTTTGTTGTGCTTTTTTTTTCGTTTTCTCTGTGTTGACCTACAGTTAGGTCGACTACAGTTACTGTAACATTACATGTTGTCTGTGTCACAGTAGGGTGAAAGTTGCGAGAGATGAACAGATGTTTGTGACTAACGTTGTTGAAGGGGTGCATTGGTCAGTGGTTTTCAATTTTGATTTTAGTTTTGGTTAGGGCGGTGGTTAGAAATAGGAGGACTCACTTTCCTAGAGCAAGAACAAATATATTCCAGGAATTAGGTATTTTAGGCATATATTTGCTTTTGTTCCATTTGCAATCAACATTAACTTGCACAATTCTTACATGCACTGTTTTTGTGGCACTTAAGGCTCTTAGTGATTGGAAATGACTGTGATCCCTCCTTTTATTGACACTTTTAGATGACTTTTATAAATAATTTTTAATGGGATTGCTTTTAATTAAGTTTGTGCTGCTATGATGTTCTGTGTGCCTGTTTATTGTATTTTTTAATTGTTTTGTACCTCCAACTGTAGATCAAATATCTCCTTGAAGGATAAGAAAAGCTCTGAACTTATATGCCGACGAATTGCTCGAATTGTTGTTTTTTTTCTGTTTGTGAGTCAAAAACATAAATAAATGTTTTTGATTATTTTTTTCAGTTTAGTGTCTCATTTCCTCCCTTTTCATTTCTCTCCATTATCCCTCTTTCTTTCTCTCCCCCAGTTCTTTGCCTCCATGATCTCGACCTTCACCCTGAACTTCTTCATCAGTATCTATCACAAACAGCCAGGAGATCTCTCCAGCCCAGGTCTCATCAACTTTGGGCGCTTTGAGAGCGATGTAAGACACTTAAATATTAATACATTGTGTATTTTTTCCAGCTTTGTGTTGTTTGTTAGTCGATGTAAAAGATGACATGATGAACTTTATTCTTTTTTCAGAGTGTGGCCTATAACCTCTATGAGATTCCCTTGTTCATTGCTATGGGAGCTATAGGTAAAAACTTTTTTTTAATGTGCCTGGAAATATGTGTAATTCTTTGCAAGATGCATTTAATTCTTGCATGACTGCATAATGATATAATGAAATGTATTTATTTATACAGTTTATGACTACAGGGACAATGTTCATTAATAATCAGTCATATTGTGCCAGTTTAGCCAGGTTGGTTATTTTTTTTACATTAAAATACATTAAATACATTAAAGCATGAACAGCAGTACTGTACATAGGACAGAGTATACTTCATAAGAACCCATAAAATATGTAAAAACAGGTTCAACAGTACATGAAACACATTTCAAGTTTTAAAAAAAGTTACAGAGTAAGGTCAGACACTTGATTGTCTTATAGTCATGATTTTATTTTATTATTTTTAAATAAACAGAACAGTTTATTTGATTCAAATACTGTTCGAAAGTCTGACAGTCTGTATGTATATTTCCTGTGCAGGCGGCTTGCTGGGAGCTCTGTTCAATGTTCTCAACTACTGGCTGACAATCTTCAGGATCAGGTATGAATAAACAAATGATCATATGATCACAAGTACAAAACAGATTTTCCCCAGCCTGAGAAGAGAATTTCAGCAAAGGGTCAGGTTACGAACAGCATGAGGAATTGCTTTGTATTTGTAGTGTGCCAAGAAAAACAACACATGCTGGCATTAAGGCTTTGCTGCTCCTTGTCTAAGACAGGGTGGGGTGCAAGATGAGGAAGTTTTCAGATGAACATTTAAAACAGCTTCTCAGAATGTCTTGTGACTGAATTGTGTAAAAATAGTCGCAGAGTAAGAACAGGTATAATCACCGGGAGACTGACTGATCTGGGAGGAGACTGCCGCTAAGATATCTGTGGTTTCTGCTTCCGTGTCTGTACTTGTATGACAGTAAATTGCTATGGCTTTGACAATAAGAGGAAAATATTGCTATATTTGTATGCTACAGGCAGATTTCTTGGTCCTGCAGCTTTCCTGAGAACCGCTCATCCAAAAAATATCACTGTCAACACTGCAATTCTCTGAGTCCTGAGCAGTACACCTGAGCCACAAACAGCAAGAGATTTATTACAATGTTTACATATGAAAAATATTTATTTATGTTGCTCTCCTAACCCACTGTACTCAGAAATAACTCAAAAAGGCCACTAAAGCACTTAAAAATATGAAACTTAACAGTATAATTAGTATAATTAAAGTGTGTACTTCTACTCCAGAGGAAAGCATTGCACTACATGATGTACCTGACAGAGAAATGTTACTGGTTTTGTTGCAGATTAAAATGGTGAAATATGCGAGGTATTAATTTTCCAATTAGCTAGATGAGTTGCTTGCTTTGGCACAACCACAGTGGTTATTAAGTAGTATGGATTAAATCAGAACAGAACAGATCGCCTTTATTGTCATTATACAGTTCATATATGGCATATGTTGCTCAGTGGCAGATGAGATGTTATTTTGCTGGTGGTGACATTATTTGTCATAAGGTAGTATGGCAGACTTGCACAATGAATGTAAGTAGTTGACGTGCTCGACTCAGTCTGCACCATTGCAGTTATAAAGTCTTGCATGTGACATTATTTTGCCAGTGGTAACGTGATTAGCATTATAAGTTGGCAACGTCCACAGCACAGGTCCTTGGGTTTCACGCCGTACACCCACCGAATGTGAAGTGGATCAGATGAACTGTTCCCAAGATATGCAAAGGATTCACATATAGAGATTCTTTGTTTTATAGTTAGATGAGTAAAGTGTGCAAGGAGATATCAACTGGAAAATTAAAAAATGATTCACATTAATGACACTTAATGTTGAAAATAAGACACTCTACACAGTATTTTCTTAGCTTTAAATTGAAAATCAAAATTAAATCATCTGACACAGTGAGTGAGTATGAAGATAAGGTCTGTGTTTGTGTCACATTTTGTCACAATAATTAGATCCTGCTTGGCATTTATAGAGTCACGTCGCCTGAAGGCACAGAATGGCATAAGTTGGCATAAAAAGTTTTGTTTTCCACTCTGCTGTTTTAATTGCACCAAAAGTTTCCTCGTCATGTTGGGAAAGTCCGTACTGAGGCGGGTAATAGGTCAACATTTTGGAAGTTTCAGGTTATTAAAGTCATCATGTGTGGGATTTAAAAATGTCTGACTTGAGTGCTATCGTGTTTGTGTGCGTGCGTGTTTCAGGTATGTTCATCGGCCTTGTTTACAAGTGATGGAGGCCATGTTGGTTGCTGCAGTAACCGCAGCCGTATCATTCACCATGATCTACTTCTCCAATGACTGTCAACCTCTGGGGCCGGAGCACACTGAGGAGTACCCACTGCAGGTACACGCACGCACGCACACACACACACACACACACACACACACACACACACACTCACACTCTCACACTCTCACACTCTCCGACAAACGTCAAGTATTAGCAGTCAGAAAACAATTCCCTCCGACTTTTCTTGTTTGAGATGATGACCTGTAATAAAACTTTAACTGGGGAAGTCACATTTATGTAACGTCACAGGCAGTCAGTTATAAAATGGACAGTTGGATGTGCGTGATTGAGCAAATTCACACGACACAAGTGCAGATTCAGATAAGATAAGCCCTTCTCATGGTGGATCTTGGTTCTTCCTTTTTTTGTAG
Source organism: Plectropomus leopardus (assembly GCF_008729295.1). Lineage (NCBI taxonomy): Eukaryota > Metazoa > Chordata > Actinopteri > Perciformes > Serranidae > Plectropomus > Plectropomus leopardus. Next base: position 24,893,506 of record NC_056479.1, read on the forward strand.
ACAGAGCAGTTTCAGTTCAGCAAGCTTCACCAACATTAATATCATGAGAACAACACTTCCAAAGGATCTCGTACAACATCTTTGACATTTTTGTTCCCCAGAGGATGAACGTCACAGACTGTAGTGATGAAAGAAGAGAAGAAATTGCAAAGAAAATGAAAATGCATTTGTCTTTATCAGTAACATAATTTTTAATATTTAATTAAGAGAATTACAAAGAGAGTTTTCTGCCCATTTTTTCGATAATATTTAATATCCCCCCCAATCTTTTTTTCGGATCATTTCCATGTTACCTTACTATTTTTTTGCAGTTTGTGGAACTTTTCTTGCCAAGTTGCTCATTATGTTGTTTTTTTTAAATTCAAACGCCATTAAAAGGCATCTCAAAAGCAGGGTAATAAAACCAGTATTGATCCAGGTTTTAAAGGGTCAAGTCATTTGGATTTATTGTTTTCATTTTGAATTTCTGGTGTTGTGACATGCCTCGTTTGCATTGTGAGCAAGTTAACATGCTGTTTTTGGGAAGTACAGAGCTGCTATCATGGCTGTACCCTTTCTTGGTTTTGTTTAAATAGCAGAGGCAGTACTAAACAGATTTAAATATTAAACATTATTACATCTTGGTTTGCTTTTTTCCCTCACCTTTTAATAGACGGCCTGAGGGAGGACATGTTGGGAGACAGATGGGAGTGGCATGTGACAAAGAAAAGATTCAAACTACATTTTCTGCACTTTGAACTGCTGATGCATGAAAACACCAAATGTAGTTGGCAATCCTTTACTGATTCTTATCTGTCTTAGTGCTCTTTATTCACAAATTGCAACTGTTACATAGCATGTAAAAGCTTCAACAACAACAAAAAACACCAAAACATAACAGGAAGTAAGGTTCTTTGTGTCTCCTTTTTCTCCTGCTGTGTCACTGCTATCATTCTCTGTCTCTCTCAGTTGTTCTGTGCAGATGGGGAGTATAACTCCATGGCAACAGCCTTCTTCAACACTCCCGAGAGAAGTGTTCGCAGCCTCTTCCACAACCAGCCAGGTAAAACTGTTCATGAGGGCAAGCTCGCTAAAAATAATTATGTACAAACATGATTCTGCACCAGCCATTTCATCTCTCTTTTATTTTTCACAAGGGCCCAAGTGGAGGGAAAGTGGATCATAGAAAATAAAAGTGGAGACATTTATGTGTTCATTTCTCATTTTCACCTCCCATCTCGGTCTTTCTTAAAGGGACCTACAATCCTTTGACCCTGGGTCTGTTCACGCTGACTTATTTCTTCCTGGCGTGTTGGACGTACGGCCTGGCGGTGTCAGCTGGAGTCTTCATCCCATCTCTGCTGATAGGAGCAGCCTGGGGGAGACTGTGTGGAATACTGTTGGCCTCCATTACCCCCGATGGCTCGGTTAGTGTGTGTGTGTGTGTGTGTGTGTGTGTGTGTGTGTGTGTGTGTGTGTGTGTGTGTGTGTGTGTGTGTGTGTGTATGTGTGTTTGTGTGTGTGTGTGTGTGTGTGTGTGTGTGTGTGTGTGTGTGTGTGTGTGTGTGTGTGTGTTATGGATGAGGGAAAGTTGACACCTTTTTTAAATCCCATTTTTTTGAAAACAGAACTTATTATAGTCTAGTTAAAGGGGACCTACTACACTTCTTTTAGTTCCCTGTCCTATATATAATGTTACAATGTTGGATATTTTTATCAAATGTGGCTTAAGTTTTAAATAATTAGATAAACATATGTAAATAATCTCTCTAGCTTGAGAGCATTTGGACGACTTTTATATTTCTACTTTTGTGACAAGCTGTTTTACTTATATTTTTGAATTGGCTTCCCTTTTAACATAACTATTATACCAGATGTTTTTGACGTACTGTTTGACTTTTCTGTGTGTTTTTAGATCTGGGCTGACCCTGGTAAATATGCTCTGATTGGAGCTGCAGCTCAGCTAGGTGAGTAGGGTTCATCTTACCAAGAATAGGACCATATTTTTCTGACCAATCACAGTGACAAATACACAGCCTGTTTTGACCTATCAATATTCTAAAATTGTCCTTTTAAATAAACTGCATTTACAGTTCTCTCCAGTTAAATCAAGACAATGTTCAGTAGCAGTAATGATGCTCTTATTTTCACAGGCGGCATTGTGAGGATGACTCTTAGTTTGACCGTCATCATGGTCGAGGCTACAGGAAATGTCACATACGGTCTTCCTATCATGCTCGTCCTCATGACTGCCAAGATAGTGGGAGATTATTTTGTAGAAGTGAGTAAACAACTTTCCAAGTTCAGATGAGACACAAACACAATACATTTATGTCCCAAATCCATACTAGCACATTATTTCTCAGCAATATTATACACGTTATAATATGTAATGAGTCCTATGTTTTTTACGTTTTGAGTATGTAATACATTAACACTATAATAGTGACAGATATTCTAAGACATATAATAATGCATGTAAAAACTGGTTAATTTTTGAGTGTGCTGCTGATGTACACTATTGTCCTAGAATACAATCCACAGGGGAAATGTGGGAGCCGCTTACAGCTGCAAAAAATAAATAGACAGCAGGTGGTGAAATGGCTCCTTAGATTTCTTAGAAAACAAAAAATCTTCCAAAATATAGTTTTCTTTCTCTTAGCGTAACATTTAATTGGCAGCGTTATACTGAGGTCACAGTTGGATTAATTTCTGATGGCACACATGTAGCAAAGTTTTCTGTTAGTACAAATCAGTAAAGTATGTTGATTGCTTGTACAACAGTACTAAAACTAATACAACACAGATGAGTATTTAGTGCATACTGTAGTTAGCATGTTGTATAAATTTTAGACACAGGCAGAGTCTGTAAATTGTGTCTTCCTGCTTCAGGGTCTGTATGATATTCACATCAAGCTGCAGAGCGTTCCCTTCCTGCACTGGGAGGCTCCTGCCACCTCCCACTGGTTAACCGCCAGGTGAGTTCCTCTCTGAGCGACAGCAGTGTTGATTTGATGATTATGAAATTATATTCAATTTGCTTTTTCTCAATTCTTGCTTTTTCCCGTTCTCTCATTACTGTTCCTGCGCTCTTTGTTTCCCCTCTGTCATCCACACTGTCCCTCGCCCTCTGTTTCTCCCTCACACGCAGAGAGGTGATGAGTTCTCCGGTCACCTGTCTGAACAGGATAGAGAAGGTGGGAACCATCGTGGACATCCTCAGCAACACGTCTACCAATCACAACGGCTTCCCGGTCGTTGTGCAGGTCGCTGATAGTGATGAGGTATTGTATGATGGTCGGGCTTCTGTATTTTGACTACGTTTGTTTTTTTATTTATAAAGCAATGAACTGAACTCGAAAGATAAAGATCATATTTTTGGATCCATCCATGATAAAAATGTATCTACCAGATGGTGCATTGAAAATTTTGGGGCTTCATGTGTCTTATTCCTTTGCAATGTGTGAAGTCATTTTCCAGTGTTTCTAGTACAGCTGCAGAGGAGTTTTCAGATGTAATAGAAAATCACTATCCTGACATCAACAGGCCATTTGCAAATATGAATAAGTCTGGGACCTCTCAGTGAATTTTTGATTTACAGCGGCTGTTATCAACCAGTTATCGACATGTGATGTAGCGTTGACGTAGCGCTCTGTGTAGATGGCCAATCACAGCGCAGTACAGCTGGACCCCTAATCACAATGTCGTGCAGACACAGGAGGTGTTTGAGGAAGCTATGGCTGCTCCCACGGCCCGCTTCCCTCTTGTACAGAGTCCACTATTGAATGGAAAAGGTCCAGTTCCCATTCTCTGGATCACATTGTGGCAACTTTAACAACGTAGATGAAACACCACACCTCGAGGCACATAGTCAGAGTACTTTCAGGATGACTTCTGGCACTGAATAACGTCATAAACGAATTATACTTTACCAGAAAGGGATAGAGCTCCAAGTCAAACAGAAACTTTCTTTCATTAATGACACCTTCTTTTGTTTGTCCCCAATTTAGCCAGCGAAGCTCTGTGGCCTCATCCTCCGCTCTCAGCTCATCGTCCTCCTCAAGCACAAGGTAACGTCAGCGATGGGAAGAAGATGTTTATCACTGTTAAATGATTTAAATGGAGTCATTCAGTGTTTGTTCCTGCTTCGTCTTGGCAGGTGTTTGTGGAGTTGGCCCGCTCCCGGCTGACCCAGAGGAAGCTCCAGCTGAAGGACTTCCGGGACGCTTATCCTCGCTTCCCCCCGATCCAGAGCATCCACGTCTCCCAGGACGAGAGGGAGTGTATGATGGACCTCACTGAGTTCATGAACGCAACGCCTTACACTGTACCGCAGGTAACACACACTGACACTCACTTTCATTCAATCAACCACCTGTCATAAAGCGCTTCACAGATGACTCAAAACAAAAAAGACAAAACATTTAAAATGATAAGACCAATGCAAGTGAGACAATAAAAATGATGAAAAGGAAATTAAATAGATTTAAAAGCCAAAATAACAGTAATAGTAGTAAAACAGGGCAATTAAAGCTAGATTAAAAAAATGGATAAAATATGTTTAAAAAAACAACAATATAAATGACAGAAACAAAATAGATGTTAAAGATATAAAAATAATAACTATAATGAAATATTAAAATAAAAGCTAAACTTAAACTAGATTAAATTGATTTTAAAAACAAAGACAAATAAAATCGATTAGGAAAACTAATAACATAAACTTAAATGGAATACAATTTTACAACATAAAGATAATGAAGTGAATAAAAAATATGTATATAATAAATAAATAGAAATTTATTTATATCAAAGTTTTTACAAGCTCAAAGTTTCCTCAGTTTTTAACTTGCAGCTGTTACACAGATGCTATATTACAAACTGATTGAAAATATTTAAATGTATGGTTGTCTCTTTCACTGTTCTGTTGTTTATCGTAGAACAGTAGTTGTGGGATTTATTGAATCTTGTGTCTTCTGTGTTCTTGTCTGCTTTCTCCTTTTGTGTCTCTCCATAAAAGCCTTTTTGAGATTTTTATTTTGAGGTTTGTGATATGGCTGGTTGACTGAAAGGATCTCAATAGGGGCTGCAATGAAAATTTCTGGAAAGATCTAACAGCCTATCACATCAGTCGGTCTGCTGCCTCTGCTGCATCACTTTAGAGCAGAGACCACAGCGGACGCAATAAAACAGACTACAGAATATATTTTACTGGAGTCAATGACAACAATGATCAATATCCATTGAAGCAACAAAAGGAGGAGCATGTGATCGATTTGTCAAAGAGCTGTTGAACAAGCAGAACACAAACTTGCAGAAATGTGACGTCTTCGGGTCGCTCTGCGCGCAGTAACTTCCTGCACAGCGCATCGGGTTTGTTTTCCGCGGCGGAGATTGTTGCCATAAAAAGGCAACTCCATGAGAATTATATGAAAGTCGTTTGGATATGTCAGAAGCGACGAAGCACAGATTAAGGCGGTCTGCAAAGTATGCCGTCAATCAGTGCCTACCAAGACGGGAGACAACAAAATTTTTTTCATCGTCTGAAAAGGTACAATCCCAGCGACCACACCAATATTTTAATAACTTTTAAGGCAAGATCACTTGTATTGTTTTGTTAAGGCAGCTAAATCATGTCTGCAAAGTTAAATGTTTACATTTAGATGTTAATCAATATATTCCTTTATCATAAAATACATTTAAACCAAGCGTCGTTTACACAGTTAAATGTTTTTTTATGTTATATAATAAACTATATTATAAAGTTTAACTAATGAGCATTTTGGTGTCTTCAGTCATCACCAGGATCTTCTTCAGACTAGCAGAATTATTAAAGTTCATATTGTTGATGTATTGTAATGTTGATAATTATGTAAAGATAATTATTTGGGTTATAGCTGTTTATTAATGAATAAAGTTGAACTAAATTTGAGGTGGTTTTTCTGCAGGAAACATCTTTGCCTCGTGTGTTCAAGCTGTTCAGAGCGCTGGGACTCCGACACCTAGTGGTGGTGGATGATGAGAACAGGGTAAGAGTGTGTGTTTGTGTTTATGTCTGAATGGCCTTTTTTAACATTTCCCCGTGTGTTTTTGACCTTCGCTATTCATATAACGATTAAAGTAAAGTTTGATCACACTTTTGCTCGGTGCCTTAATGACGACAATTGTTCTGAATCTGCAGGTGGTCGGACTGGTGACCAGGAAAGACTTGGCCAGATATCATATGGGCAGACACGGACTGGAGGAACTTCAGCTGGCCCAGACATAGTGTGCGCGCACACACACACACACACACACACACACACACACACACACACACACACACACACACACACACACACACACACACACACACACACACACACACACAAACACAAACTACGACCACCTGATGCCTCATAAGCTCTATGCAGGACACCATCAAGGGCCAAGACATACTTTGATGCCAAAATGGTCTCCATGACAACACAAGGAAATCCCGTGTACAGACCCGGGTCATAAACAGAAGACACTTTTAAAAGTCAAACTGCTCTTGGTGTAAAAAAGAAAGAAAAAAAAGACATCCCCAGGTGTGATTGAAATATTTTACTTTGAAAGGATTCTGACTTCCTTTATTGTTATCACGGTTTGTTTGGCGACTGCTGTGCTGAGTCAACAAAAATGACGCCCTCGCACAAGGCTTTTATATCATTTCTTTGTCATTTGGTTATATGAAAATAATGTACAATGGTCAGAAAAGGAAAAAATTGCCTTATCGGATGATTTATCCTGTGCGTACACAAATTTACAAACCTCACTCCAGACATTTTACGTAGAGGCCAAATAAAGTCAGAGCGACGGGAAATTTTCAAACTAAAATTAAACAGCTTGAATAGCAGAAATCAGGTGAGAGGAATCGGTTTGATGTACATTACCTGGTAAACAGGAAACCCTCCTCTTTTTATTCATAAAAACACACACACATACAGTTTGTCACTCAGTCTATTCTGAAGCCCTGTTCACACGGGACCTCATGTCTGAGATCTCGTGGCAGAAATTAGCCCCTCATGCCTGCAGGTCCAGATGTTGTGGAGAGTCATTTCAGTACCAGTATCGCAAATGCCTCTGATACTGCTTAAAATGCAGGATTCGATACCTAAAGTACTTCACACATGTACATAGTGGAAGGTTTCCTGGAAATCAATTCTTCTGTTGCTCTAACACAGAAGCAGCAAGTTACACTGTGCACCTTCTGGCAACTACTGTATAATAGCGACAAAAAAGATTTTCCAGTGAATGGTGTAACGATTGCTGTGAGCAAATGTCAGCAATGTGACAGTATTTTACTGTAGAGTCCCACCAGCTTAGAGTTTAACCTGAGCCATCATAGCAATCATTTCACGGTTCACGGTAAACAGCTGTTCCTTTTTTTTTTAACACAATGGGATTGGAGCAGTACTCTGTATTCACTGATACACAAGTTAAGGTACTCGAATTAATATTGGGCATAAAAAGGGTATCAGAATATCTCTACTTTTGTCAGGCATATTTGTATGGATTAACTGAGGTCTGTGTTTGACTTGAATTTACCGACATCCCGCAGATCATCCCGGTCATGCACAGTGCTAACCTCTTTATGTTAAACATTTATTCAACAAATATTAAACAAACACAACCGATGCTGCTGCAAATTCTCACATTTTTGAGGTTTCACTCTTCTGGTGAATTTGAGCTTGTTCTTTATGTGAATGAGTGTCCATGCTGTTTAGACCTTTAGACCTTCTTACACCCAAAATGATGCCAAAACTTCCATCTCACTTTGTGTAGTTTTTGACCGAGGAGAGGCTGAAGCGATGCACGCAAAAACAAAATCTAAATTTGACACAATTTGCCATGTCTTTGATAACTTCAGACATGGCAGATTCACACCGCATAAGATCACAGGCAACCTTCACAATCACTACAGTTTACCAGAAAATAATTAAATGACCCAAAAGAAGAAAATTACACCATAAAAAGAAACAACCTTTAAACCTTTGAGGCCATGTGGCTGGTCATGACTGATCCATGTTAGCATCGTTTCATGAGTATAAAGAATAAACATTACAGAAACCTCAAAGTGACCAAAACCCACAAATCCTGTGTGAATAGGGCTTTATTGTGTCCCCTCAATGTCATTTGAACGATATGCAGTGATGAATTATTGATCAGCAATGAATGACATTTTAAAAGAATTCAAATGGATGCTTTTTATGTCTTGGTTTTGAATTCAACAAAACATTTAAGCTAGTTTGCTTTAAAAACCTGATTTTAAGCCAGTGTTCAAGAGTCTGTTTCTTCACTGACAATTTAAGGTCTTCTTTTGGGTGTCAAAGTTTTATTCTCCATTCTTGGGTAGTTTTGCACTGAGCGAATGCTTTTATTTATTGTTAATGTTGAATATTTTGTGTGGTTTGGGCTCATGGGGGGTCAGGCAGAGTTTGGGGTTTTCATGTGTCACAAGTGCATTTCGAAAAGAGGAGAGACTGCCTGATTATTTTGAATCTTGTCTCTTTTGGTCTATTACATGAAGATACAGATCCTTCCTTCCTTCTCTTTTTGTCAGCTTTACTGAACACACACACACACACACACACATATAAATATATATGTATATATATATATATATATATATATATATATATATATTTGTACTACTGTCAGTGAAACATGGACTTATACTTAAAGGTACTCACATTATTTTTAACACCTTCAGATGTTTGCACTTTGCCTACTACTGGAAAAAAAAAGTCTCTTTCTGTTGAGAAATACCCACAAGTGTCCCTCATGAGACTCTATATGAATGTAAACCGTTGTTTACCACAAACCTTCTGTGTAAACAAATCAGTTAAATCCTACGTTACTCCAGTTAGCACACAAAACACAGACTAATTTAGTTATTTAATTTTTCAACTTGTAAATCTAACATTTCTTCAGTGATCAGTATTACTTGTTTTTCTTTGTGCAATTCACACATTTTAGTCCGATTTTGTCCTCTTTGTGGTCTTTGTTTTTGTTGTACAGTTCTAGATGTTAAAATATAGACTATGCTCTATTTTATAACCACTGGATGAGCCTTTTGTGAATTAATAAAGTTCAAATTTATCTATTGTTACATGATTTGTTTGTCTGTTTGTTAGGGAAATGTTTAAAACTTTTTCAAAACAGCATTTTTTTTTTCTCATGACAGTTTTTTGGTATTGTGGTATTAACACACACACACACACACACACACACACATATTTATATAATAAAGGTCATTATTCACTTTGGACAAAAAAGCATTTAAAATCTTTGCAGATTCACAACGTGAGGTGGAAAAACTCTTCCCGAAAATCCCTATAAAATGAAAAATACATTTTCTGAGTTTTACTCCTGTGTTAACTCTTTAAAACCTGCACAAACATCATTTTTCTTGTAAACCATTGAAACTTTTGTCCTTTTTTGGAAAATAGATGTGCGTAGTGAACACAGTGAGCAGCGGAAATGTAATCTTACAAGCAGTTCCACAAGAGAAATAATGCATCACTTGTAGCATTTTCTTACGCACCTGACTGGAATACAAACGGTTATATCCTGAGGAATTTTGTTATGACTATGCATAATAAAAAAAGTTCAGACACATGCACTCATCTTCCCATCTCTTCTGTCACTTCTCTTAGTCTCCACTAGATGTCAGAAAAAGTCCAGATAAAGACATGCTGATTAGACGGAGCACGCTAAGTTACTTCAGTGACAAAATATATGCATGTTTAGATTTTACATGCATGATTTTCAGCTTATATTGTTTTTAAGTGGCAGTCCATTAATGTTTTAATGTGGAGACTCATGCACGCATTCACACACTATAAAAAAATCCACCTAACACCTTCTCTAAAGCTCACTTATTGACATGTTTTTGTTAAATCTGTGCTTTGACTTTATTGGCTGAAGCTGCATAATGTTTCAGTAGCTTTTGTTTTGAAGTAAGTCTATTTATATAAAGGACAGAGAAATTACCCTTTTGTGGTATTAGTACACAATCAGCTAAAAAGAAACATTAAGGACAGTCTGACTGCCGCTGAGCCTTTTAAGCGGCCTGATATTTATGGACAAGCTGCTGTTAAGATGTTAGGTAATGGACACAACTGTCAGGTATTGAACCAGTGCAGGACATCAGCGTTACACAACAGAATGACTCCTCCAGTCTCCGAGGAAGCCCTGAGGATGAGTTAGCTTCGTTATGAGGTTTAAATTCTGCTGAAGACGCAGAATGCATTGATGAAGCCTTTTGTCTTTTGTTACATTCCTGCCCTGAAAACAAAAAAGTTAAGTTGCATTTAAAAAATGCAGCAGGAAAAGCAAAGGTTGTAGGTGTTACTAACACTGATGACAGCTCTGTAAACCAGTGTGACAGCATGGACCATACACAGACATAAAAAAATGAGCTTAAATAATAAATAAATGAGATCTTTTTAATATGTAATTATAATACTTAGAAATATAGTTTTCTGGACATTATTCCCTTGTTTTTTTTAATTTAATCCTTTCTTAAACTATTTTCAGGTCATTTTCTTGTAACTTTTCACTAATTTCTTGCAATTTGTGGCTCACTTCTTGCCAGGTTGCTCATTATTGTCTTTTCCCCATGTTTTTGAAAGAGAAATCAAATCAGATTGCTAAGGTATCAAATCATTTAACAAAGACAGGATTTTCTGTGACTTTTTTTAGGAACAAAATGAACAAATGTTTCCATTGTGTTTTTTACTGCAGTTATGATGAAACTGCCCTGAGGCCAGAGAGGGGAGGTCCAGCATTCAACTCTCATGTTTAAAAGTCTCCTGTCAGCGTGACGGCTGAGCTACGAGACCAGATCTTTGCTGCCAGAGCAACTTCTGAGAAGACTTTCTCATCTGACAAGGTAAAATTATTATATCATCATTATATCATCATATTAAAAGTTTGTTGACTTGTGCAGGAAATAAGTGACTTCCTCCGTATGTAGTAAAACATGCATGATATTATATATTATATGTGTGTGATGTAGTACAGTAAGCATTTCCAAACTATTTTCTAATTCCAGCTTCTCAAGTGTGAGAATTTGCTGCTTTTCTAACATTATAAAGTGAATATGACCAAACAAGCTATTTGAAGACCTCATCTTGAGATTTTGGATTTTGTGATGAGTATTTTCTGACACTGTAGACTTAAACGGTTAATTACTCAATCACAAAAAGCAACAAACATCACTGATAATAATTATTGGTTGCAGCCCTGATCCAGACATCTGTCACAATTTTCAATCTCAACCTCATGTTCCCCATTAACAGTCACCTCAGCTCCATGTTCCCTCAGTCCTTTGTTTCCTCAGTCTAAACCCTACGTTCTCCCAGCCTCATTTTTCCTACTACTATGTTGCATTTGTGTTGAGTGCGACTTTGTGTGTGAATGTGCACATTTTATCATGATATAGTCTGTTTTTGTGCCCCGTTATTGCTAATACAAGCCTCAGAAACGCCTCCTTTGCCTTTGATAAATTGAGTCATATACGTACACATAATGCTCACTCATCACCTGACAGAAAAAGCCTTTTACTCATTTTTCATCCCCTGACAAACTTGATTACCACCCCTGATCATCTCCATACTTATTCAATCATTCCTTGACAAACACCTTTTGTATGTATTCATTCATCGCTGGCCGGCAAATACCTTTACCACATTAAATTATTATTCATTCCCTCAGAGAATTAACGTCTGGGATATTCAGTCATTCTCCGTCTGACTAAATCAGGCGGTTATGGTTGAATGGGCTGCAAATGAGACGCGTTATTCTTTCTACACTAAGCAGAGATAAATGCTCCCCACCCAATACGCTGCTGGAAAACCATTTAGACACTTTTTATGCATGCAGACCCAATGTATAGCTTACATACTGTGAGTGTGTGTGTGGGTGTGTGTGAGAAAGCAATTACCAGACCTCATGTACCTACAGCTTAATGGAATAACTTGCCAAATCAATGCAGATTACACTTGCAAATCCATGTGATATCAGTCCGTGAATTCAATTTGAGGTGTGTTACTGTACGATAATTGTTTTTCTTCGGCCGTCAGCAGCACCCCTGCAGCTTTTTGGGATGACGAGCGACCTTCTCTTCAAAATAACTTTTGACTGTGAATTTTAGAAACAGCAATATAGATACAGTAGCAAAGATTATTTGTCTTTCTGGTACCCAGGAATAAGTAATAATGAGAAGAAAACAGGAACTTTAAATTAACAAGGTATTTGTGGTTTTAGAAGACTCCCACATATAAGGGGCTTACCTTTCCATTATTGCTCGCATCATACTCCTACGTCACCTTTTATTGGAAATAATGACTGCTAGTTTGGGGGCTTCAATAGAAATAAACCTGCTAATGTTTTGAACATCCATCGCCATGCGTCTTTGAATGTTATCGTGAGAGGAGAAGTCGCATAACATCACTCAATGGAAACACAGTCATCTCACAATTGTGTTTAATCGACATTTGGAAAACACGGCTTAACTTTTGCACAAATCTGTAATGGAAACCAGTCTAGCGAACAAGCGTATTTCCCTAAATGTCGTCTTTATTTTTGCATATATTTATGTTTAACTGAGTAAACTCAATTTAATAAATTATCTGCTGTTGACATTTTGCTAAGTCTTTGTTCGATGAGTGATGGACTTGTTGGACTTGATGGACTTGTTCAGTTGAGGGGAGAGCTATTGACTTCATGTTATCATGACATTACCTCAGCACAGCCGGTCCTCGGCTGCTGCCTGCAGAGCTTTTTATCAGGTTCTTCCTGTTTGAATAAAAAATGTGGGTCTGCGTGTTTAAACCCTGGAGGGGCTCCTAACGCAGAGACTCTCTTTATGACACCATCCTTGTTCAAGCACACATTTTTATAGATGCCACTCATCCCACCGGGGACCACTGCTGCTGATGATTTATATTTCCATAAAGCAATATGAATATAATGGGTTTATAGCACAGCTTGCTTTAGGACAGACAGGAGAGAGACCCACTGCTGCTGACACTGACAGGGTGATTGGTCGGGCAGGGCGACGATATTAAATCAGATTTTACTGCCGTTTACCATTTTAGGATGATGGATTTGTACAGTGAGGCTTAAAGGGATAGTTCAGAATTTTTTAAGTGGTGTCAGTAGATGGCTGTCGGCGCACTCCCAGATTGCAAAAACAGGGGTGCACACTATATTTCAAACATTTTCACTGCTTTACCATTGTGATGGAGCTGAAGCCGTCACATCCAGATATGCTTTCTTGAAGCCACTACACTCCTTTGACAAAAAGAGTAGTTTTACCTCACAGAAAACATTAGTTGCTGGTCTACTGCTGCCTCGATGGGTTGTTGTCCGTGCCAATTATTCATCCTACTATAAAATTAAGAAAACTCCTTTTTCTCCTCGATGGGTTGCCCAATCGATCTAAAATGGCATGTGGACACTGAAAATTGTCACATGTGGGGACTGATGAAACCCTTTGTCTCCTTCACTCACTACCCGTGCCCGTTTTTTTATAAAAATACTTCACATATAATGTTGGTCTGCTTCTTCTTCTGACAGCGCCACTCTGCCATTGTAACACACACTGTGGTCAAAGGTGGAGTTGCAGCTTGAATGACAAAAATAAAGCGCAATTCTTTCATTTTTTGTTGCTACAAAGCAGATTTCTTTTAGCCTGTTTATTTGCATTTTTGGCAAAATCTGCACCAACATATAGGTCTGTGGTCTGCACGAGGTTGTGCTGTGCACATTCCCTAAAGTCTGAATGCAGTTACGTTGTACATTTCCGTGGATATGGACTAGTAGGTTTATATTTTAGACATTTGCTTGGGCTCTGCCTTTTAACTTTCAGCTCAGTGTGTAAACTCTCCCAACAATAGTCAGCTGGGAATGTCCCAGTTTGTGCAAAATGTGATAGGATGTTACACATACTGGAAGTGTGCAAATTAAATGCTCTAACTTGTATATTTTCATCTCCTCTTGTAAAATACACTCATAGATGCTTGACGTGATGCCACTAGGGTCACTATTTGGAGCCAAGAAATTAGAAATAAGTGCCAATGTATATCATATTTCGTTACTTAAAGTTGTTTTCCCAAGAAACCTAGAGAGACTGTAGGAGAAGAATCTAAAACGTCAGTGTTGAACCACAGCTGCTATCTATTATTCAATGAATGACCTATATTGACCCATATACAGTGGTGTAGCTCTCTCGCTCACACCTATAAGTTTTCTGTCTGTTTCAATATGAGCTCACTGTTCTTTGCTGGCAGGAAGACAAACTATCGCCAAATTGAGTCTGTATCAAGACACAGCCTCTGCTCCGTCTCTCCTCTCGCTCTGTATTTTTATCTCACTTCCTTCCTCGCTAATTTTCATTTTCTTTCTGACCACATGAGCCGACGTCCCTCATTTATCAAACTAGCCTGTTTCACTAATGTCAGTCAGTTCCTCCAGTTGAAACATTAATTGTAATGTGGCAAAACAAATCTGGGTCAGTTTCATGTAAAAAAAAAAACAACAAAATAAAAAACCTATTATTTTCGTGACACTGCTTGTCTCATCGGGGCTGCTGCTGGCTGACGTAAAAACACGGAGCCAGTGTTTGGTTTGTCTGTTCTGGGCTACGGTAGACACATGGCAGTGCTACATGATGATAACCTGCTTATAAATGGCTCATACTACGGCAGCGAAAACACAATTCTTATTTTCTGGTGATTATAATAATAATAATAATAATGGATTTTATTTGTAATGCACTTTATATTTGAAACATATCTCAAAGTGCTACATGATAAAATAATTAGAATTAAAACTGATAAAAAAACAACGAAAATAACAGATAAAAAACGATCAAAAATAAAAGCATATTAAAAGTCATAAATAGGAGCTAAACACACCAAAGAAAGCATATTTATTATATTATATCCCCTTTCTAACAATATATCCCCCTAAATCTTACACACTAGACCTTTAAGTCAAGTATTATAAGCGCATTTTTCAGGTTTTTGACTACATACTGAATCCATACCACCAAAATTGTATTAATGAAAGCAAATGTATATATGTGACTGTAACGTAACACCATGCTGAGGTTTCCTGGAGTCTTAGAGAGTGAGGGACAGAGGAAGAGAAAAGTTGTCTCACATAACATGTTACACGACAGCTTCACAACCTGTGAGTGACAGATTAACAAGGTGTGTGTGTGTGTGAAAGGGAGTGTGTCTGATTGTCAAGTGGGGAGAAGCAGCCCCTTTTGTATTCTACTGAGAAAGAGAGGTAAAAAAGACTGAGTGGAGAAAAAAAAGATGAGAGTCATGATTGAAGCATACTGCTGACAGGGTGTGGTCAGTAAAGACAGAGGGAGATAAAGAAGAAGATGAAGGGGGTGGGAGGAGGATGGGGAGGGGGGATAAGATAAATAGAGAGACACGGAGAGAGATGGCGTGACACAGTGATGAATGGCTGGAGGAGAGAGTGGACACCGCATGTGAATTTGTGTAAGTGATGAAAAATGAAGAGGAAAATAAAAGCATGAAAGAGTTGGGGGTGGGGGGGTCGGTGGGGGGGGTGCGTGAGAAGAAGGAGGGGAGGCATGGAAGCGTGAATTGGGGGAGGGAGGGGGGTAAAGGATGAGCTCATTGCAGTCTCTGGGCTGATGACACGAGGAGGAAGGATGCAGGGGGGGAGGAGGAGGAGGAGGAGGGGAGGGGTTTCGCTGCTCGTCTGCGAATCGATAGCCAGCGTCTGAGTAACACACACACACACACACACACACACACACACACACACACACACACACACACACATACACAGACACACACACACACACACACACACACACACACACACACACACATACATGCTGCTGCAGACAGATCTGCCGGCTGAAGCAGCCACCGTCAGCTCCCGGCATCCTCGCTGCTGCTGCTGCTGCTGCTGCTGCTGCTGCAACATCAACACAAAAAAACCAAACAGTTTTAGCCTTTAGATTTCTTTCTGTTTTTGAGGTCTGACAGAGAAGAAGTGTAGAAAGCCGGCTGCCTCTTGCTGCTTCTCCCTCCTCGCTCTCTCACTCCCCACCCCCCTCTCTCTCTCTCTCTCGCTCACACACATCCCCATCACATCCACACCCACACCCAAGGATACCCTCCCTGCCTCTCAGCCTCTCTCACGCCCAGCTTTTTTTCCTTCTCAACAACATTTTTTTTTTATTATTTCCTCCCGGGAGGAGATGCTCGTCTGACCCCCACCACCTCCTCCGCCTCCGCGTTTGCCTTCCAATCCAAGACTTTTGTGGATGGTCTCTTCTTTAACCCATCCTTGTTCTGCTACTTTGTTGCTACCTGTGGAGGTTTCCCCGGTTTTCTCTCTTGCCAGCCGTCGCACAGAGTGCAGCCCCGCAGAGAGGCACCATGCTGGGATTGGACGTGTGTGAGTTTGGGGGTCAGGTGCTGGAGCTGCTGTGGTTAACTATGTGCTACAGAGGTGAGGCGATGGAGGAGTGTGTGTGTGTGAGTGTGTGTGTGTGTGTGTGAGTGTGTGTGTGTGCATGCACTAGTGAATTGGTATAACTTCACTTATACAAGTTATTATACTGTGCATGAGTGATCTATTTTATAGTGTATAAATTAAGCCAAAATATAGAAAAAAATCATAATCATGGGCATGTGTGTTTGTCTTTATGCATGTTCTTCTGTGTATGTGCTTGTGTGTGTGTGTGTTTGTGTGTGTGTGTGTGCCATATGTCTCTATCCTGGCGGGTGTGGACATTTTTATGTCTAACATGAAGCGCTGCCAAGACAAGCCAAAGGTGGCAGATCAATAGCTATCGATCACATCCTACACTATCTCCTGTACGTGTGTGTGTGCGTGCGTGCATGTGTGTGTGGGTGACTGCATGTGTGCTGCCGGCTTTTGTAATTATGTTTCTGCTCACATACATGCACACACACGCAAAAGGGTGTGTGTTCATGAGAAATACTAGCGGAGGGAGCAGCTCTCTGTGTGTGTGTGTGTGTGTGTGTGTGTGTGTGTGTGTGTGTGTGTGTGTGTGTGTGTGTGTGTGTGTGTGTGTGTGTGTGTGTGTGTGTGTGATGACACAGCGTATGTCAAATGATGGCACCATTGTCTGCTGTTAATTTGTAATACACCCACACACACACAAACACACAAACACACACACACACACACACAAACACACAAACACACACACGCAAAAGGGTGTGTGTTCATGAGAAATACTAGCGGAGGGAGCAGCTCTCTGTGTGTGTGTGTGTGTGTGTGTGTGTGTGTGTGTGTGTGTGTGTTCACTTCACTGCAGTGCTGAGCAGTTACAGATGGTGGAACAGTCTTGGGGTTTCCCTTCACAAAGGTGTGTATGTAAGAGTGTGTGTTTTCTGAGATGAAGATAAAAAGGCAAAAAGGGAAAGCGAGTGAAGTAATTTGAAAAGAGAGATTCAGAAGGAGAGAGAGAGGGAGAGGAAACCACAGTGACAATTACGAGAGAAGAAACAGGAGAAAATGAGAGATCATGTTCAAACGAAGGTCTCCAAAGTGGAAGCGAAATGTGATTTAAGATCTAAGGCGGCCGTGAATAATCTGTTCCATTAACTGTGTGAATTTCAAACAGCGATTTGAATTGATCGCTCAGCTCCAGTCAGGATCCAGAGAGTCACCGACAGTAGATATTCACGTCAGCCGATTTCAGTCCCAACTCCCTGAACTTCAACCATTTCTAATTTCTTAAAACATCTCAAAGAACCACATTTGAACCATCAAATCATTCAATGGGTGATCACTCCGAATATGTCATGACAAAAAAAAAAATCTGCTCTTTTTGCATCATTTCATCATGGTCAGAAACAAAAAACAGCTTCAAGCAGTTGCACACAGGGAATTAAAGAAGTGTGTGAGATTTAGGTATATTCAGTGGCATCTAGTGGTGAAGGTTGCAACCAGTGGAAACTTGTCCTGGTCAGAATTCCTTCAGTGTATATTTGGTTAGTAGGTTTTCACTGGGTGCCAAGTTATCCGCAAAGGTCTCTTCCTCTCCAAAACAAATGAAACAGGCAATTTAAACCAATGAAAACACTGAATAAAGCAGTTTTACCTTACAAGCCACTGTTTTTCCAGTGCTGTTTGGCATGTTGGATACAGGCCACTAGCACAGCACCAGCTACTGTGCTCATCCTTTTTCTCCTGATTCAAGATCCAGAAGTTCAAGAGGTTTTCACAGGGAGTCAGATAACCAGCCTGTTCTCATTCCCAACTTGTCAAATGCCGTCGCATGGTCAGTAATTTTGGGGTCAGACACTGACGCAAAAAGCCACCTTTCATGGATGATTAGCTGGTTGGCACCTTTTGCGGCAGTATGATAGTCAGTTTAAAACACTGCCAGTAACGACATAATACAAGGAGCTGGAAAGTCCCTTTAGGATGGGCAGGAAGAGAAGTGGGTGGGTCCGACAAACCCCAGACTTTCTCTCGGGAGCTTGCTGCACAAGAAAATAAACATAAATACAAGGTGTTTTACTGATATTTTAAGTTTATTTTGAAGAATACTGTTTGCATCTAAACAGGAAGAAACTGTACATCTCCTGTCAAAACAGCAGTGTGTTTTGAAAAGACCAAATGCATTTAACAGGCATAAATGAGACGCCGTCCTTGAATGTCAACAACAGATGCAGGAGGATACCTAGTGCATCATATGTAGATGTGACCAGCACTGACCAAGTGGCGATATTTGATGAGTTGAGATGAGACTTTGTTGCCAAAACAAACAAACCCAGTAATTTAAACTGGTAAAAACACTGAATACAGCAGTTCCATGGTTTAAAAAAAGTGTTTTTCTGATGCTCTTGTCATGAAGGAGCCGCTAACTACGATGGCTGGCGTGAAAACTTGAATGGGCCTATCTAGAGCCCGTGTTTGGTTTCATTCTGGGCTACTGTAGAAACATAGCAGTGCAACATTGCTGACTCCATGACAAGGACTAGACCCCAATGTAGATATGAACAGCTCATTCTACAGTAACAAAAAAATCTTATTTTCAGGTGATTATACACTAGAAAACATACTTGTTATATTATATTCCATTTCTGCCAATATATCCCCCGAAATCCTACACGCTGGACCTTTAAAGTGAATTTTGCCGCCTGTGCTGTTTTGCTGTGAATATATATGACACATCGAATCTTGTCAAGAACATTTGGCTGAGATTGAGTTTTGAAAAATGAGGAGGAGGAGGAGATTTTTGATGGCAACGTGGGAGGTGACTGAGTGGAAGATAAATGGCAGGAGTTGGGAGGTGAATGACGAAGCGAGGAGGAGGGAGGGCGAGAAACATCGAGGTAAAGAGGGTTTTTTTTGGAGAAGAGGAGAAAAAAGCAATGAGGAGGAGGGGAAGTTGTACAGAGAGGAGGAGGGAGATAAGTGGATAGAGGAGGATGAAGATGTGAGTAGGTGGAAGATGAGAAGGCGAGGAGGCAGGAGGAGAGGAGGAAGATGGGGTAAACACAAAAGGAAGGAAACAAAGGGAAAATGTTGGCGGTTGAGATCGACATGTTCTGTCAGCAGCTGTTACTAGGAAAGAAACTGAAGAAAGTGTGTGTGTGTGTGTGTGTGTGTGTGTGTGTGTGTGTGTGTGTGTTTGCGTATGTATGTGTGCGGGTGTGCGTGTGTGTGTGCGTGCGTGTGTGTGTGGCAGAGAGGGAGTGAGTGGGTGAGGCCCATGTGGCAGCACGCTCTTCATGAGCTGTCAATCAGCAAAGGCAGCGAGCAGCAAGCGTTCAAACAAGCTAATTGAAATCCCTCTTCTCTCCCTTATTTTTCTATCTTTCTATCTTCATTTCTATCCTTATTTTTCTATCTTTCTATCTTCATTTTCTCTCTAATCCTCCCTCACTTTTTACCTCACTTATTCCCTATTTATTTCTCTCTTTTTGTCTTCTTCTCCTCTTCCCTCCATCTCCCTCTGTCAGATTAAATAACCTCCATACCTCTCTCTCTAACCTCTCCTTCCTTCCCTCCTTACGTTCCCTCTCTCCTGTCCTTACCTGCTCACTCCTGCTGTCTTCGCACTCTCACTCCTGCCGTCAGATTGTCAGATGTGTTTAAGAAACTGTATCTACTCCTCATGTCATTCCTCCTCCCAATTTTTTCTGTCCCAGCAGTGATAAATGAGGTTGAGTGGGTGAGCAGACACATACGAGACCAATCAAGTCAGTCAATTAGACAACCTGCTGTCTCTACAGGGCTGACAGAGCAGCTGAGGACATATTACTGTGTGTGTGTGTGTGTGTGTCTCAGTGAGGAGGAGGTTGATTAAAGGGGCGAATTGCTGTCCATAGAGAGCTGTAGTGATGACGTCATGAGCGGGTTAGCCTCTGTTTCACCTGCTCCTGTAACTCGATGCAATCCCGGAGTCGATGTATAGATGTACAGTATTTAATCACATTTTTTTCCATACTGCATTAATACTGCACCATAAAATGCGAAGTGGTAAAACTGAACTGAATAACGAAAAAAAAAAAAGAAGCAATAAGAGTATTCAGATCAATCTCAAATTGAAAATAAGATGACACATTGAATTTCGATTTATTTCTGACTCGTTACAGTATGTTTGCTTCTTCTTTTGCTTAGTGATAAACCCACTGAAATGTTCATCTTTGACACTAAAATGTTGGCTTGCAATGATGAAACATAAGCCTCCCCATGCCAGAAAAGCTGTAGCAACAAAAAAATTAATTTAATTTAATTTAATTTTTTGCATATGAATGAATTCAACTATAACTTCCGTCACATATATTTACTGGTGGTCATTTCTTGGTGTTGAGTTTTTTTTTGTAATTTCTGTGCGACTAATTGCATAATAACAAAACCGCATGTGAAATGGATCACTGCAGCATTCAGCAGATGGATAATGGCGTTTTCAAACCGCAATAAAAGACATTTAAATGTGAGATGAAAAGCTGCATCATGCTACAATCACTATTGACAACTGCACCATTACGAGCAGAGCATATTTAATAGTGAAAGTGTCAGTTCTGCAGTTATACAATATGCCACAGAAGCTGTCATGAGCGTGTCATAAGACATCCTCGGTGTGTTGATATCACCAATAACAGCAGCTGGTATCATTTGTTTGTCATCGCGGCCTTTCATCAACACGGAAACATGAGGGAAATGAGATCTCAGTGATTTGCTGTTTAACATGATGAAGTGTCATGAGTATCTGCAGTGCTGACGGGGTGTCTGCAGCCTTACATGGAAATCTTGCAGGTGACATATTGATTCTGGTGGTGTTGTGGCGGAGAAGGCCACGCACTGACAGCAGCCTCAGAGATGGAGGTGAACCCTGCTGTATCATGGCCCGCTGCTGGGATGATATTATTTTGATCGGTCTTCTTTGACTGCCTTTTCCTTCACTGTGAGAAGGTCTTACTGGCTTTGCGGAGACCTGAAAGATCCCTTCTTATCTTCTGCTGCATGTGTGTTTTTTTATGTGTGTTTCAGTGTCCCAGCAGTCTCGTTATAGTATTAGAACGGAGCAGTGACAGCGGGCCTCGGAGGACTATAAAAAACAGCAAATCAACGCTTAGGGCAAAAACACACACATGCTAGACACACACAGTGAGAGAGAAGTGTTTTCCTGACACAGTGAACGGTTATCTGGGTTAAGGAAAGAGGAGGCAGACAGGGAACGATTATTTAAACAGATTAAGGCTGTTGAGGGAAAAAAAGCATTTGAATCTTGATTACTAATAATGCCCCATTTATGATGCAGTTTTTTAAATAGATGTCATAACAAGTGTGTGTGTTTTTTTTAAAATCCATTTCAACTTGATTTCATCCCTGCTTGTCACATTTTAACGTTTGAGCAGAATTCCTGTCATTATTATGATGCCGGAGTGTGTTGTATTTTGTGTTGTATCTTGATGCAGGGGCTCGGCAGTTAGGTTTTGGCTGCTTGGTTGGGCTCTGGAAAAGATCTTGTTCATGTTAGTCAACTCACTTGACAGCTGACTCTCAGGACTAATGACTGTCCGACAAGTGACCAACTATTGACTAACAACTCACTAATGAGCAACTAAAGACTCTCCTGACAGAATAATACTGACTTTTAGATCACTTTTCCACCCAAATTGTGTACGCAGGTGTTTTATACACGAGTAAAACTGCTAAA
Source organism: Plectropomus leopardus (assembly GCF_008729295.1). NCBI lineage: Eukaryota > Metazoa > Chordata > Actinopteri > Perciformes > Serranidae > Plectropomus > Plectropomus leopardus. The sequence continues at coordinate 24,915,719 of NC_056479.1, forward strand.
AATAGGTGATAGACTTTAAGAGCAGAGCTGTATAAATGGCTTTGCAGCAGACATACTGTATATGCCTTTCTGTGTGTTTTTTTTTCTTTTGGGTGTGTCACATTGAACATTATGGACAGGCTGGAGAACAGGTAAACATTAGTGAGCAGTATAGATGGAAGCCAGTGAAAACTTTACTCTGGTTACCTCTTTTTCTATATCTGTTACTTATTTTAGTGTCTTTTTTCAAACTCTGTGCCAACTACATTTGGGTCAGTGTTTGAGATCTGTTGGAGTGGAGACCGATAGTATATTGTGACGAAGCGTCCTGCATCTCGACAGTTAAGGAGCTCAAGGAGAAATTGCCGCATTCACCTGAATGCTGTCATCAATGCTGATCAGAGCTGGAGCGGATAAATACCCGTGAATACTGCAGAGTATTTTGACCCAGGTCTGAATGCTGATTGTTACCTTTCCAATTACATACAAAAGCCAGATGTTAGCTGTTTTTTTGTGCAGTGAAAAAGTGTGTTTAGCATTACACGGGACACAAACACCAGGTCAAGTCCTGTACTTGGCCGGCCTGACCTTTGCAGACTTTTTTGTGTCTTTATTGCATTCATTGCTCTGAATGTCAAATACTGATGCTGATGGGTTTACATAAAATTAAGTTGAAAACCCAGTGCATCTCATACAGACACCAAAGGGTGCATTGTGTCTGTTTCTGACACTGAGGGTCACTGCTGATTAAATAGCTCAGTGTGAAGGCTGGAAACAGCAAACCAGGCTCTGTCTTAAGATGAAAAAAATGTGCCAACCAGTTATGATAGATTTAGTCACAATCTGCATCCAGACATTTGTAAAAGTCTCACGTCAACACGGAACCAACAGAACAACATGTTCAGTGTGTGTGTGTTTCTGTTCAAACCTTGTCTACAGGAGCATACAGTGTGGTTGTCTGTGTGTTTTTGAGGTCTCGTGTGAGCAGTCCTCTCAAATCTGTCTTCCCCCTAAAGCCACCTCTCCTCTGCCAAGACAGCTTGCTGTGTTGGTTTTCACTAAACATGTTGGTTTAGTTTTAAATGTCAGCAGATGAACACTGAGTCTGTGTCTTGTAGTTGTACATACGGGCTGTGGATCCTCTGTCTTAGTGTAAAAGCTGTTCAAAAAATTGCTCTGCAAATGTAGTTTGAATTGGCAACTATGTTTTAACTCAGCATGCAATAGGTAAAAGTCTGAAAGATGTAAATTGATTTTATAGCTACAGACAAGAATATAAATCATTTTGCATGTAATAAAATAAGATCGACTGAATAAATTAACCCCAAGATTTTTTTTTTTACAGTTTTTTAGGCATTCACATGACACTGATAGGTGCCTAAAAATCCACATGAATAATAAATGCTCACTCAGTGGCGCAGCGATCAAGTCTTTTAGAGGTGACAAGGCTTGTATGTTTGTTTTCCAGTAGCATCCCTCCTCAGACTCATGTTCCTTCTCACTTTCTCTTGGGGGCAAAGAAAAAAAAATTCTCACCATTATTTTTTTAGCTTTTCTGTAACAACACAGAGCGCTGATTTACACTTGTAGCACATATTTTACAGCAGGCACGCGTGTAATGATGCAGAAGATGGTTTCAGAAGCTGCTGGGGTAATGAGGCAGTTTTATGGCCATCAAAGAAAATCCACCAGTTAATATCACATCACAGATGGGGGGCTGAACCAGTTGGAAGACCACTCACACACACACACACACACACACACACACACACACACACACATGCAAACACACTGCTGGCTTTTTGCTTGCTTGGTTCTAACACCAGATTCACACAATATGGAGGGTTTTAGCTGTGCATGTTTCAGCTTAAGACGGCTACTATTATGTTTGGGCAATAAGAGTAGTTGACGCCCCCCTGGTCTCCCCCAGAAAATTTTTGAAAAGTGTGTGACGTCTTTTTGGAGGATGAAACTTGTATCAGCTATCATTAGATCAGTATCAATAAATCAATATAGAATGTAGATAAATATGGGGATAAGTTAATAAATAGATATATAAATAAATACAGACATAAATAAGGCAGAGATAAGGACCTGCTACCTCATAAACATACTAAAAGAAAGAAAAAATGTAGCAATAAACACATACCAACAAAAATGAATGCAGAAATATATAAACATGGAAATAAATGAATACATGGATAAATAAGGGAATAAATGCAGAGGTTAGGACCTCCTACATCAGAAACATGTAGACATAAATAGATAAATAAATGTTATAAAAATGTTTTATTGTCCTGTTAAATTATTTTCCTTTATCAATTAATTTCCAAATGTATTTATTATTTTTAGCATGTATTTATGATTTTTATTCATTTGTTTCCATATTTATTTATTCCTGTATTTATTTACAATTTTTTCAATTTATTTCCACATTTCTTTGTTTATTTCAGTTTTGTTTTCTCCTAATGGGTCATAATTTGCATGTTGGTAATATTTGTATTTGTATACTTTTAAATAGTAACACAACAGTCAGTCTTTAGATCAGACTCATTGGTACAAACTTTGTATCTGATGAAACTAAAACTAAATTTACCTGGTTTAAACCATGGAGAAATTCTTACTACTATCACGTACTGCAACTTAAAAAAAAATCCATATTAAACACTCAGTTGCATCTCTGTGGGCCAAACCCTGCCTTTTAAAATAAATGTTAATTGATACGGTTCCTGTGACAGGTCAGCAGTCTGGAGATCAAAGAGGAGCTCTCAGATGTCAGAGCGGAAACTGGTTTTAACAGCAGCTCAAACACGTTTTACGCTGCAGTGTGCGTACATGTGTGCACATGCACGCTCCTGTGGGGGCGGGCTGCAGAGTTTGATATGTAGATACAGCTGGGTGAATCATTTATGAAGCCATGCATAGCCTACATATCGGACATACTATGGAGAGAAATGTGTGTGTGGATGGATAAAGGAGAAATCTGCACAAGATTTTTGAGTTAATATTTCATATTGTTTTCAGCTCATTTTGTGAATCAACTGGATCCGACACAAAGAGTGCGGATCCAGATCTTAAAACAACATTCTTTAATATTTCAAATATGCAGATTCAAGATGTTAATTTATGGCATTTTAGGTGTGAGTATTTAATCTCAGAATCAAAGATTTCTTTGCAATGTTGTGGAGGTCTCTCTCTCAAAGACAAAAGACAGCATTGAAAATGTGAAACCTCTCATCATCATCTCTACATCAATTTGCATTTCTTTTTTTTTTTTTACTGTAAACGAAGGAAACTTGTGCAGGGATAATGTCAATTAAGCAAGAAGTATTCAATGGTTTGGTAAAGGCAACAAAACTACTATACTACTCAACTAATATTGCAGATGTTGCTAAAAAACACCTGGCTTAGAGTGGCACAAATGTGGTGGGAAAGACAGTGAAAAAGATCATGGATGTTGCTAAAAAAAAACCTGGGTTTGAAGGGCACAGTCACTGGGTTAAGAAGAGGTTGGTGTTAAGGTTTAGGTCACAAAACTACTTCGTCATCGTAAGAAAAAGTTTGCAGATGTTGCAAAGATCCCCGCTCTCCTGGGTCAAAAGCAGGTGTTAGTTGGACCCTTCAAACTCCACTGTCACCCACAGTGGACTTCTATACATGTCTGTTGCTCTGAGCGTTTAATAATGATGAGTATTGGTTTATAGTAAAGCTGGTGCCCAGGCATCATTATAGTGATGCCCAAGACGCTGTCAAAGCGGCGTGGTTTTGATGCTCTGGGAGTGAGACCAGGCTGAAAAATTTTAAAATATTAAAGTATTATACAAAGCTTGTTTTATATTTTAAAAAAACAAAACATCCCTGTAAAAATTCACTTAGGTTGATTACCGATGGAAAACTACAACCAAGAGATTATATACATATAATACATATACAGTATATACATTTAAGGAGGAAAGAAGGAAAAGTGTGTGTGTGAGTGTGTGTGTGTGTGTGTGTGTGTGTGTGTGTGTGTGTGATGTACTAAATCTGATAAACCATGAATCTCTCTTGCTGCAAACAAAACCAAATGCTCCACTGTGTATATTAAGTCCTATAAAACGGATCCACAGCAAAGGTGATGTCACCGTGTAGTGGGTCATAACGTCCATTTGATTTTCACTAATGTTTACAGAATCCGTAACTCTGTTTGACTGTGCATTTATATGGTGTTGGGTGGGTATGTTTGTGACTTAAGTTTGTGTTTGTGTGTGGTGTGTGTGTGTGTGTGTGTGTGTGTGTGTATGTGTACTCTGTGCCATCCAATTACCTCAACACACAGCTCTGGGCTGATGTACACTGAGCCGCCTCATTATGAAGAGTAAAAACAGAACCAGAGGCTATTACACGAGGCTGTTACAGCACAATAAACAGATTTGCACGGCACAGTTTGTGTCTGTGTCCTGTTCTTCAGATAATTGGAGTCTAGAGGTATGCATTGTGCACTAGTGTCAGAGACCATGTAACATTATATAAAGTATCTTTGTGTGTGTGTGTGTGTGTGTGATGTTGATGAGGGAAGAACACTAAATAGGTAATTTATCTGTGTCTTCCACAACCTCCAAAAAAAGGACTTGCATGAGCGCTTTCTTATCTTAGCTCTTAAATTTATGGACAGCAAGTAACAGAGGAGCTTGAGTTCATTTATTATTTAGAATATGTTTTGGTCAGTTACAATATTGGTAATGCTAAACGTGCAATGGTGGAATGTACTGTACTCAAGCAGCCTACAAATATCAGGTACTTGCCTTACTTTACTTGAATATTTGCTTTCCATGCTCCACTACATTTCAGAGAAAAGTATTGTACTTTTTACTTCACTACATTTATCTAAAAGCTTTAGTTACTAGTTACACTACATGTTTTGCATAAAAACATTGGAAAACTAAAAAAAAGTTTGGTTTTATATTAAATTACCAAACAATTTGTACAAGTGCAGCTAAAATGGTAAATCAATTAGCCAGTTGACAGAAAATTTATTGCCAACTATTTTGATAAACTTTTTCTTTTTTTTCATAATTTTTAGTTTTTGGGTATTGATATATATATTTTTAACTTTAGATTTTTCAGACATTAATGCCATAAACTGAGGCACAAAGTGGTACTTGAAAATACATGATAATGCAGAAAATTAAGTGTTTGATGCTCAGAATTTTCTGGCAGGCCCCCAAACTTGTTATTTTAATTTATTATTATGTGTCGCCCTCAATGTTGAAATGAAGCCTAAATCTTTGTAAATGGGAGTCTGCGTTTTGCATTCTCTCTTTGGAAGAAATTTCTCCCCATTATTGTGATACAGGTTAAAAATGCTTGCTGTTCTGTCTTTAGAAATGGTTATTTTGTCGACCAGTTTTCATAAATCTGCCATGTTTTTTAGTGACTGTTTTGTCTGGTGAAATCCTTCCAGTCTACAAGTATTCACGCTCTGGAGGTCGGATGAGAGGGGGATGCTAAAATGAAATTTCAGCTTGCAGAACACATTATCGAATGTCTGTAAAATTCAATATCGAATCAAAATCCCTGATGAAATCAAACCCCGGATGGCTGGAGCTGGCCTACATAGAGTAATGTGCATCTTATCCCAGACAGTAAAGCAATCCTGCCTGTGCCGGTTGAGTTTTCAGTCACTGAAATATCACAGAAATATTGACTGCAGATGAGATCTGCTGCAAATACCATTTGCCTTTCCCTCTTTTTTTCATTTTCCAGGGTACAGTCAGAGAGAAGTCAGCTTTTATTTTTTTGTTTTTATCTTTTTCATAGTGTAATCAGAAGGCACTTATTATCTTTTTTAAATGTTCAATGAATTCAGATGGTAAGAAAACAGTTTTGAATTCAGACATTAAGCTATAAGCTATAAGTGCATGCTTTGTCAAACGGAAATTAGAGCAATAGATCAGAGTCAATTTATTTGCCATTTGCGGTAGAAACCACATCGGGTTTCAATGGTGCATTTTTTGCAATTAACAGTATGAATGTAACAATTGTGTTTACATAGTGTATTTTATTGTCGGAGCTGAGCTGGAAATTCAAAAGATTCAAAGATTAAACAGAAATAGTGGGCTTGCCAAAATACATGCCATATGCCTTAACATCGCCAAAAATATCAAAAAATAAAGAATGAAAAGCGCGTAAAATGGGCCAAACAGTCCCACAGGATTAATGGTCTCCTCTCTTCTCTCCGGCAGGTCTAATGGGTGACAAGAAGGATTTGTATTTGGAGGATGAAGAGGACGACAGAAACCTAAACTACGTTGCTCCGGTCCAGAAAACTTTGGAAGAGATTCAGCAACTGGACAAAGATGACGAGAGTTTGGTCAAGTACAAGCAGACCCTGCTGGGGACGACTCCCATGCTGGCAGGTGTGTGTGTGTGTGTTTGCTTACTGTTGAAGCGATGTGATAGAGGAGCTGGTGATACACCGTAGTATCCAATGTTACTGCAGCTTTAGTAAAACCATTCACTCAATATAACGACTTGGCGCATAGTTCCTCCTAGTCATCAACTTCTGATAACACATACACACACACCCACACCCACACCCACACACACACACACACACACACACACACACACACACACACACACACACACACACACACACACACACACACACACAGGACCAGACCTGCTTGCCTCAGCATCTCTAATCCAACAGCCGGCCCATGACAGCTGATATCAGTAGAATAGCTCCAACTCCCCCGCTGCTGTAACTCAACACCACCCCATCTACATCTTAGTAACATTGGAAACAGAAAGAATGTAATAAGAGAAAGGAAACGCAGAGAGGACTTTATTTTCAAACAGAGACTGTTTATTTTAGATCTGTCCATGCTGAATCCCGATGGCCAACACTACTGAAACTGAACGTTACCTTTTTTCTGCAGTTTTTGAAATGTTGATGGACTGTGTTACTTTAATTAATGAACAATTTTTAGCCATTTTTTTAACGGTTGTAGGAATTGTATTAGTCAGTCCACCACTTTGGTTCAGACTGAAATACATGAACAATTACATAGATTGCTATGATTTTTTTTTTCAGATAAACATGATTTCCAGATCCAAATCCTAATGACTTTATTTTTCCTTTTTTTCTTTTTTTTTTGAAGTTTTATTTACAGTCACAAAGATACAGGGATGACATACAGTTGTGGGAGGGTTTTGAGTCATTAATAACATTTGTGGTAGTAATAATAATGTAAATTATCAAATGGGCAGTCAGTAATACCTACATTTATACACACATATGTATACATACAGTATATGTATGCATATATACTTACTTACAAAGACACACACATAATTTTTTTTTTTTTTTTTTAAAGTTCCTCTTTTTCTGTAGCACAGTGATACACAGTGGCACAAAGCTCAACTTGACACTTAAAAGTTTTAACATCAACTTAAGCAATGGTTCCAGTATGCAACCTCCCACAAAACTACAATTTCTCACTGTGACATTTCAGTTTACTTATGGATTAAACAAATGTGCCTGACTGGCTATCCCCCCCTGCTTCCAGCCTTTATGCTTAGCTAAGCTAATCATCACCTGGTTCAATCTTCTGATATAATTCTGCAAGAAGGTGAATAAAGTAATTTTCCAAAATGCGTTACTATCCCTTTAATAGAATTATTAAAAAGCAAATTAAAAAAAAGAATGAATGCTTTTATAACCACTGACTGTTTTTTCTCACCAGACCCCAATGTGCCTAACGTCCAGGTGACCAGACTGACCCTGCTGTGTGACGATGCTCCGAAACAAATCACCATGGACCTGACAGGTGCTTCACTCTCATCACTCTTTTCTTTCTCTATCCAGCATCACTAGATGTGGATTTGTTTTGGTGCTGCTATACCCTCACACCCTCTATGGTGACACAAGTCCCTGACATGCTCCAGAGTGAGGCGCCTCGCCCCACATACTGCCTTTAGCGTGCAGTAAGACTGCAGTGGGTGGTCCGCGCTCCAGAGAGGAGAGACAGTTAAATGTTTGCTTAGTGGGCAGTATTGACGTCTTCCCCTGGGTGCAGGTGAAAGCGACATTCAGGGAAGGGGAGTGAGGTGTCTGTAAGTTTGTGTGTGTGTGTGTCGAATCAGACCTTATGTGTGTGTGTGTGTGTGTGTGTGTGTGTGTGTGTGTGTGTGTGTGTGTGGGTCTTTGTCTGTGTCTGCAGTGCATGGTAATCAGGTGGTCTCAAAGAGATTATGTCACTCAGAGGATAGAAGAGGATCGATCTGTGTGTGTGGGTTCACCTGTGTGTGTCAAGGTGTGTCACCATGACAACCGCTGCTGTGATTGAATGTGTATATAAGAATTAGTCAGTTGGATTAATGTAATGGCTGAGTACATCGTCTGTTTTTTTTTTTTTTTTTGGGTGGCTATTTTGCCAACAAGTGAGAGCTGCTGCTCAGCGAGCAGCCGAGAGAGACAGCAGGGAATCAGGGCTCAACATTTAGGGTCCCATATGATGCAAAATACACTTTTTCAATTTTCCAATGAAAATATGTGTCCCCAGCCTGTTAACAGAACCCCCGAAAATGAGAAAAGTGCATCTTCTCCCTGTCTTGTTTGCTCCTTTTTTCAAAAAATGTCTGGCTAGTTGCGAGCAGTTTTGCTCCCCTTGTGATGTAGAGAAGGGAATAGCCACCCCAGTTGACACCCCTCGTGCTTGGTGTCTGTGCCGTCTCCTGAATCCTTCTCTTCCTCTTCAGACTGTTTTCGACACACATAAATGCAACAGTAGCGAGGGCTTGATTTGTTTGGTTACATTTTGCTCTTACCACTACAGCAGTATAGATGGATGACGCACACCGATGATGGTTTTTTTTAATGTGAGTTGATGTCGAGGGACGTAGGTCGTAGCCTGTGATTCAGTAGTTGATGTCAGTGGACAGTCTGCAACATCAAACCTGATGTCGTACCCAATTTATTAGATCCACGTTGCTGAGCGTTGCTTGCACTAAACTCAAAAGATTGCAAAAGTCTCACAATCTGCAGGAGGCTTCAGGATTTCCCTGCCTGTCACATACACAGTTGCACAGTTGCACACAAAAGACACAATCACAGACTGCTGATAGGAAAGGTCACCTGGTTGCTAGGCAATGCTGACTTTGTACTACGCAGTTCCCTCTGATTCAAACACAGTGAGGGTATCGAGCAGCCTTTAATGTGCATGTTTCTCTGTGTAATGGAAGATCTGCTGAATTGCACAAAATGGAAAAAGCACAGCGCTGTTCTTCCACACCAGAAGGAGCTAATGCTTTCAGATCTGATCTCAATCATAGATGATGGAGGAAGTGAAAGGTGGATGAAAAAAATCAATTGAGTAATCTCAGCTTTGGCAATACAAATTTTAAACAGAAAAACTGGTTCTAACTGAGGGCGTGGCGTTTAAAGGGGCAGTCCACGGATTATATGCGTGAAGTTCATTTCACTCGTCACAAGGAGTACTTATCAGCCAATAAAAAAGAGTTGTATTTCGACTTCTGTGGCGCTGGAGGAACTTAGTATTGTGTGAAAAGATAACCCTGATGATGTCATAGTGATGTCAGCCTGCATTACAAACTGCAGATGGGGAGGTTTACCAGGCCAGGAGGATCTAATGAAAGATGTTACCCACCTGAATTATGGGAAATGCAGAATGCTGTGTTTTTGGAGTTTGACATATTCTAGTGACTTAAAGACATATGGATATCTTTGCGTCTGCTGCTAATTAGAATAAACAGCATATTTGTGGCCAATGCATGAGCTTGTGTGCACTTTGGCAGACAAAAAGTCTTCAGTGCAGTGTAGGAAATACTCTTTGACACTGTGGAGTTCTTTTAGAAAGACTTGATTTCACTGTTTCTAAATAACTGTGTGTGCAGTGTTGTTTATCTAGTGTCCATCCGACTGCTAAAAAAATGGAGAAATCTTATATGGTCCCTGGAAGCCGTTCAAATGAAGATTAGGTTTAGTTCAGATGGATGTGTGTGTTCATGTTTTCGAGCTAAAGAGAAAAAGAGAAATTGCTGAATGCTGCATGTGAGAAAAGCTTCTTTCATCATTAATCTACAGAATAAGCAGCGGCAGAGTAATAATCGGTCCTGCTGGTGTATCATGTTGCAGTTAGATAGCCGAGCCGGCACCAGGCTGGATGTGAAATGGACTTTCCATCGTTGGCTGAATGCATTAGAGACCTCATTATACGCTATAGGCTGTTACCAATGCAGCATGGTGCCCTAAGTGATGACGAGCATTTACTGCTCTGCATGTATGTGTGTTTATGTTGGAGAGAAAGAAAAAGTGGCAAAACAGGGGGGTGATACATTGCACTATGGTGGAGATGATTGCTCTGCACTTTGTAAGTGTAGCTGAGAAAAGAGATTCTCGCTCTAACTGCACGCTTCACCAGTTGTCCCATCAGAGACCTTTAACTTCTGCAAGGTTGTCTGGGTCCGTGTCAGCTTCTCAGTTCATAAGTGTTCCCATGTGCAGCAGGAGGTGTGAACTCTGTGAGTACATCCAGCAGCTGAGTCCCTGTCAGCGCTGACTACAACAGGACTCTGCTTTGTGATGTAGCAGTCCAGTCGCCGAGTCTGTAAAGCTGTAAAGGCGGCGAGTGGGTTAATGAGTTTCTGTGTCCGCTGTGATGACGTCTAACGTCCCCGACAAACACTGTAGTCCCATTTAGCCACTTGTTAGCAACCACCTTTTTAAAGACAAGTAAAACCTTGAAAGTTCAAAAAAATGGGTTTAAGCGGATGTATTTTATGTTGCAGAACAAAACATCTCAATATCTTTAGCCTGTGTCAACCACAGACCTTATTTAAGGCATTTTACCGAAAACCCATTCAAAAAACCTATAGACTTTAAGACAAGGAAACAGGAAGTGCTAAAAGGCTGACGGACTTCCGCGTTTTAGGACTTATTACTTCACCACTCTATAACCACTGAGAACACTCATTCAGTCAAGTCATAACAATCAAAGCGGGTGCTAATTATGTGACTGCTCATATTTTTCTTGCTTTAGATAATTGCACTGCCTCTTTCTGAGGTCATCACTTAATTTTTGCTTTAGATATCATCTTGTACATCACTACCTTTTTATTATTATCAGCGCTGCTAAACATTGCAGTCTCTTTGCCATTTCAGTTGTTGCTCGTGCTTAGATCAATGGCTTGTACATTGATCCATTGAAACATGAAAAATGCTGTTTTCCCCTCAGGCTGAGCTCGCAGCACACAAACATTTTTTATATGTCTCAGTGGATACAGCAATATGACTACCAGAGATAAGGATTCTCTGCCCAATGGAGCCACCCATGCAAAAATAATACGCACAATACTGTGACCTAGTTTGGCGAAGTGTAAGTTAAACGTCAAAGAAACGTAAACATTCTCTACGAAACGTGTGCTGTAAACCATCATTTCTGTTTGAGGTGATTTCTCTTTCATAGAATAGTATATGTCATCAATCTCCACCAAACTCACTTAATTTACATATAATTTATAGAAATCGTTAAGATGGCAACGAACTTATGTGAAACAAACGTAATTGTATTAAGCAATTATCTGGTCAACTAAGGCCAAGATAAAGACATTTTATTATACTGACTTAACTCAATTATGTAAAAACAACTCAACAGCTGGACCTGTGTTAGTCAGCTGTATTTAGTAATTAAACCATAGTTTCTACTTATTTGACTTAAATAAGTGTGGTAAGCATTGGATTTTGTTTTAGTCAACTAACTTTAATTGTTATAATGGTAATAATTTTAATTGGAATAACTAAACCTGATTCTGTAAACAATTTTCACACGTCACGCGTCCCTTTATGACCAGTGAAACACAATGATTGGAGTACACTAACATGTGTTTTGATTTTCTAATTTTGTCTCAGTTGATAAACATAAACATTTTTTCACGCTGTAAGGTTTTACGGAACATTTTGGTCTATGATATATAGTGTGTCACACAGTGTTCTGGCCTGCTGCCAGACTGCAGCACTCAAAGCAACATCCTTTACCAGACTTTTCAGTGCCTTGGTGCCCTAAATGTAAGCACCAGCTTTGTTAAACTTTCATGTTCCTGCAGGGTTGTTGTGCTGAGCACGCAGGCTGCTACACATTTACTCAGACACAAACTCACGCCAAGCCGGCGGCCTCACTACTTATCTTTACCCCACATTTATTGTGTGCTTTTGCAACAGTATTATTATATCCCTAGAACAATGTGATTGTATATAAAAGTTAAATTGTGCAGAATGGTCTTTAGAGAGTTAAATCGTTCTATGTTTTATAATACTGGATTTTTGCAGCTGATGCATCACGCGGACATGCTAAAGTAAGATGGTAAACATTACACCTGCTAAACATCAACATGTTAGCATTGTCATTATGAGCATTATGAGCATGGCTGCAGATTTTTACTTTTGTTATGTTGTTGCTGCTAAAGTGGAGCTATTATTATCCACTTTATGTCACGGATATAAAGAGATCTGGACGTTATTGGCGGGCCCCCGTTCATTCGTGTAAAAGCTGCTTAATGGTGCATGATGCCAAAAAAGCTTTATTTCTATAGTATGAAATTACCCAGATCTTCTGAGTTGTGCGTCCATAGAGCAGGTGCACTTTAGAGGGTGTGTTATGAATTGCATACTGTTTTTTTACTTTGAGTTAGTACTATTTTTGCCCTTACATAGTATATACCGTTGCATTTAGTAACTGTCCAAACGGGACATTACACCTTTTCATAACTTTGCGCCCTGAACTTTGAACCGCTTGCTTATTATTAAGATCAGAGGAAACTTAATTCACGGGGCTCGTCAGGGACAGAGATCAACCTGGAGAGCTCTGCTGTTGGTACTTTGCAATGTATGTAGTTTAACCCTTAAATTATAACTGTGTACATTGTGGATTCAAATATTCTATATTACTAAAGTTAGCCAAGATATCTCTCTATTATTGCTTTGTTCTGTTTTGTTTTTTTTGTTGGTAATCTTTATGATTATTTTGTTCTCTTAAACTATTAACATATATTACAGTTATATTACTATTTGGCTGGTCATCAGTCACTTTAACACGCTGTCATACGTCAGTGTGGCTTCTGTCAGCTGTCAGTCAGCTGTCACCTGTTTGCAGCTCAGTAAATGTGATGAATCTGCCACTGTGCAGAGAATTTGGGGTCAGAAGAGCCAGAAAAGCATGCTGGCTTGCATTCTGCAAAATCTGACCAGATGTAGTAGAACATCCTGGTATTTTTGGCATCTTACATATTATGTATTGCGACATACTAAATCTTTTCTGGCATGCTACATAGTATGGTAGTTTGGGTATTGGAACGCACAGAGAGACATACGCCGAACAAGTAGCTAACTTTCGGTTTAGTGCTCTGCTAACTGCAGCTTTTCTAGATTCTGGAAATGTTATCAGATGGAATGGAACAAATCTCAGTAGTGAAGAGAGTCATTTAGTAGACGCTCCCAAAAAATGAATCTACTGATTGACAAATGTCTCTTCCACAATGTGTGTGTGAAGAAAAACTCTTTTGGGCCCAATGGCGTCACGTGATGGACCTGCAAGTTGTATTTCCAATCTTTGACTGCAATTATCAAACTGGTTTCAAAACTCAGCACTCTTCCTGGAGTTTAATGTGCAAGACTGCATCACATTTTTAAGCAAATTAAATTTTGAATTAGGATTTTCCTCTAGGGGCTTTGTTCTTGCCGCAGTGATGGCGGGTTCGATTCCACTCTCCTGCCCCGCCCTTTGCACCATGTCATCCCCTCTCTCCCCCATGTACGCTGAAGCCATCCTGTCTCTAATAAAGGCCAAAAAATCTTCCCAAAATATAATCCTTTAATTTATTTATATTTTACTCTAAAGCAGCGGCTACAAAAATAAAAAATAAAAATGTTAAAACAAAATATGAATAAATCAAACATTTGTCATTTTTTGGCACACATTGTTAAATAGGCAACAAAGCAAACTAGCAGTGTGTAAGGGGCATTCTTCAGTTCATTTACTTTTTAACTTTTTCAGGATTTTCTGGCACCAGTACTGTAGGCGTATTTCAGTATTTGCCAAGTATGATCCTTGCGTGCATACTTGCATGAGCACAGTCTCTCACTCCCTCTGTGTGCGTGCGTGTGTGTGTGTGTGTGTGTGTGTGTGTGTGTGTGTGTGTGTGTGAGGAGAGCAGGTAGACAGCTCTCCACACTGACCTATTTTCTCAGTCAGACGCTCCGGGGGGAGGCCAGAATCTTTCCTCTTTTCTGTCTCCAGAGACGAGAGGAAGGAGAAGAGACAAATCAGAGGGAGGAGAAGCGAGGGGAGATTTACATACCACAGTTCTTAGAGGGAGATCGACCGAATAAAATAAAATGAGACAGCAATAGAGCAATAAAAATTTAAAAAATCTCCAAAATATCATCAATGACATACCTGTTTGATTTTTCTAATGGGAAATTGAAAGTGTTTTTTCTGGTGGTATAAAGCTTCCAAACCACAGGTAGATTTTCAATTAAAGTGAAAAAAATGTCAACATAAGCAGAGTTGGGAGATTTTTATCTGTAGCAATATGCCAATTCTTGGATGCTTTTACTTAAAGTGCCTAAATGTGCCAGAGTGCATATATATTTGATATAGGTGACACCATTGGGAATTAAATCTTGAACTTTTTACAGCGCCTCTGAGGACGTTATATGCTCTGTTTGCGTGTGTTATCTGTAGGTCGCTTCCTTTTTTATCCCTGTCTTCTGCATCTCTTCCTCCAAGCGTCGCCGCTGTCTGTTTTGATTCTTCTATCTCTCCTTCATCTCCTCTCCTCTCCTCCTTCCTCTGCTCCTCTCTGTCCATTAGGAGGCACTCAGGACTGATGGTTGGCTTTAAATTGAGATATAAAGTGATTAGACAGTGGATGCATTTCTGATTGCTGTGTGCTTTTACAATGGCTCAGGATGCTTTTGTTCCCTCAGTATGAATCCATTCAGCCCAACACAAGACAAGGACAGTTTTATTGTACAAAGACGCCAATTGTGGTTTTACCAGTAACTCTAAATAACCACAATGTCAGAGATTTAGTGGCGTATGAATGCAAAAGGCATCCTTCATTAATAGTAACTTTGTTTGGGGTTTTTTCAATCTGGTCCTTATCATGCCATATTTTTGTGACTAATGGGAACAACCATGTTTGAAACTGGTCCAGTATTGAGCGAGAGGGCTGCAGCCAGCAGCTGCAAAACAGGCTGCAATGTAATCCTTAAAGGCATTTGTGCATCAGTTTGCAATCACTAAAAGTGCGTGTTTTTTGCACTGACATGCTCAGATTGTTATTTTATGTGTTGGATGACATTATGAAAAGGATCTTTACAGTGAAAGACCTTTTTGGTGTTTTTGTTCAACCAGAAACAGCCCTGAAATGCTACTGCTAAAACCCATCAGACTCCATTTAAATAAAGTTGTTTTTTTTATTATTATTTATAGTGCCAGCATATTTTCACATATAACTGACTGAGGGGGTTATTCAACCAAAATAGAGCTGGTGATTATTGGAACAGTGGAGAGATGAACCAAGATTTACAATGATAAAATTGCTATTGTGTTGACAATAGCAATTTTGGGGCTCTTTTTGGTTCAATATAAAAGATCTTACTCTTAAACCGAAATCTTTATCTCTGTAGGTATTCTTCCTATAGGGTTGTCAGATACCTATAATAACAATCTGAGCCTATCATGGGCAAAAACAAGCACTTTTAGCGGACTTAAATTGACGAAGCCTTGTAACACTACATTTCAGTTTCCCTGCTACCAGCTGCAGTGATCTCACTCAGTACTGGAAGACTTTTGTCTCCCTAAGTCACCAAAACATGAGAAAAGAGGGGCCAGGTGGAAGAGTACCTAAGTTACCCTTTAAGCATGACTTTAATTCCTCTTATTTAGCCAAAAACATGAATGGGAAATGGTCGTAATCCTCTGAATTTATGTATCTTTGAATGATTGTATTTTTTATATTATTGACCACTAATAAAACTTGTTCATTGTATCATTGCTGTTGTATCAAACCCAAATAAGAATTAGTAACAACGTCTTAGAATGACAAAACTTTATTCATATTATGTATTTTAAGTTAACATAGTGGGATTAAATATGCAACTTTTTATTCCTCGTCAGTGACAAAACCCCTTTTTTGTGCATGTATTCTGTTTTTGTCTCTTTTGGCCATTTACGTACCTTTTTTCACTCATCTGTTCTGCTTTAAAATCTATTTAAAATCTTAACTGAAGCTCAACATACCACCTGTTATCTTGCATTTGCTTGGAAATCCAATAAATAAAGCCTGGAAAGAAAATGAAAAACAGAAGTACTGTCGAATAAAAACTAAAAAATATTTTTTATAAGTACATTTCAGGGAGTGAAGTTTAGAAATTTCTGCTTTATTTCTGTGTAAATCAGCAGCAGTGAGATCATGCAGTGAGTCATATTGAGATGCTGTTGCAGATGATGTCATTACGTGTCATATTGACCATGAGTGTTTTGTTGTCTGTGCAGGAGATCTGAGCGCTCTGAAGGAGAAGACTTTCTGCTTAAAGGAAGGAGTGATGTACAGACTAAAGATACACTTCAAGGTAAGACGGATGGATGTAGTCACAGAGGAATATTAAAGATGCAGAGATTTACTGTACATTACAGCATGGACGGATTACTGCTGTGTGTGTGGATGGAGTGAACAAACAGGTGGTCAGGTATTTACTGTAAGTGATAAAGAGGCCGTGCTGAGTAAGCCACCACGTACTGTGCAATCAAGCCACAATATCAAACGAGCCCATTTTCATATTTAATGAGTCTTTTCAGTGCTGTTTCATTTTATAGTGCCAGTAAGGATTAATGCTGAGAGGCAACTTGTCTTTTAACTCCAGAAGTTTCTGAAGTCTCACTATTGATTTGATTTTCTGAAATTAGAAATTCATTACCTTTTAATTGTTTGATAGCATTAATTGTCATGCTAGGCTCTATGGATGACAATTTAAGTAAGCTGAAATAGCCTTAATTTCTTTTAAAACATGGAAAGCAGGCAATGAGTAACTTAAAAAAATGACCAATTATCAAAAAAAATAGTTACAAGAAAATTACCCAAAATTAGTCAAACAAAAATAAAAATAAAAGTAAAATAACCAAAACAGGAAATTAAATAAAACTAAAATAAAATCAGAATTTCTGACAATTATTATAATTATAAATAGAGTTTTTTGGTATTTTTCTTTATTTATTTCAAATAATAATATTTTCTAATAATTCTTTCTCTTTTTTTTAGCTTATTTTTGAAGTTATATTCTTGTCACCTTTTACAAATTTTTCACAGTTTGAGAGACATTTCATGCAAAGTTGCTTATTACCTTTTTTCCCCATGTCTTTGAAAGAAATCACACAAATCTGCTTAATGTTTCAGAGGTTTAAATTCTTGGGAAGGGCACAAGAGAACTGATGACGATCCAGGTTTTAAAGGGTTAAATGGACTGAGATAGAAATAGACACCCAGAGGATGGCTCTCGCTAACGTTAGTGATCCCCCTGACTTTTTCCTCTAATTCCACCAGCAGGCTGACAAGTTTGGCTTTAAGTGAGATATCGCAGCAACTATTATATCGATTTCGTGTCTCACTTTTTGCTCCTCTCCCTCGCATCACCTTTTTTCCTTTCTCGGCTTCATCTTTTCTTGGTCTTTATCTTTTCTGTCCCTGCTCATCATCACTTTCTCACGCCTCCGTCCCCTTCCTTCTCCGTCTCTGCTACAAATAAACTTCTCTGCTCTCCTATAAACACACAGCAGCGATTTCCCACGCTGAATCTCCATCTCATGTCCACTATAAATAAATACAGACAAGGGACGAAGAGATTTTGAAAGGAAACACAGAGCAGTTATACACAAAAGAAAGAGCGTACCCCGAGGATTTAGAGAGGATGTTTATGGAACTGTTATAACATTAAGAGTTATTAAGTTTTCCTACATTTGCCCTGTTAGTTAGCCACAAGAACAACAAAACAAAGAAAACACATACATACAACACAGAACATGGAGGAGATGTTCACAGTAAATTCACATACTTATCATACTTTTGGCCTTTTCATGTCCATCTTCAATACTACTAAGTACATATTCAGTGGTAATATTACTTCCCAGAATGTACTTATTAATTCAGCATATACCTCCCACTTTGCGGTTCACAGTTTATATAAAAGACCACAAGAAATATGAAATATACAAATATGGCAAAACAACAACAATAATAATAATGATAATAAACTAAAGTTAAAAACAAACAACAAAACAAAACAGAAGCAAGGGGAAAAAAGGTAACTAGATTCCTGATCCTATTCCTAGTAACCTCTTAATTAGTCTTTTCGTATTTTTCCAGTAGTCCTGGATTTTTGGCCAGTCCCAGAATATGTGTGTGGTGTCTGCCACCAGTCTGCAGCCCCTCCGGCACATTTCAGATGTTTTACTGTGTTTTGAAGTAATTAATGGAGTTTTCACCTTCCATTTAAATTCTCTCCATACAGGACTTATAATTTAATTTATATCCAGCTTTGAATGTTTCCTCCCATTTGTCATCTTCAGTTATAATGTTCAAATTCCCATTTTTTTTTAAATTTAATTTTGATTTTGGATATGATTCCCTTTTCTATCCCCTTCTCTGTAGACAGAAAGTGTGTGTGTGTTTGTGTGTGCGCGGGTGTTTGTGCACAAGTGTGTGTGTGCGGGTAGACTAGAGGCAGTATACTCCAGGGACTTGATTCTGAAGGGAGAGGCAGATGTGCTGAAACTGACCAAAAAGCTCAGTGCGTGACTCTGCTCTGCTGCGAGGACACCTGCTGGACAAACAGCTCCGCTGCCGTCCTTTAATGCAGCCTCACACAGAACAAGCAAAGCTCTCGATAGTCTGCGTGTGAGAGCATTTTTCGTGGCATGGAAAGAAATCAGCATGGAAATCAGTATTTTGTGTCAGTAAATGTGGCTTTAACCTGTAGAAACATTTTGTTTTTGGATAAAACTTTCATCTTGAAATTATATAATAATAAGTCTAAAACACACTGTGTGAACAAAATTGTAGCATTCATAAGTGCAAAATATGCACTATTAAACCCATTCAAACTGCAGTTTTTGATCCCACAGCCATCAAAAACATGCATATTATTATTTCTGGCTGTCATTCTGAGCTTTTGCTTTGGAATTTGTAATTTTCACTGTTTTCTACCTGATGATGTCTTTTTTTTTTTTTTATATCTGACATATGAAGAAAACACATTTCCACTAGGTACACTGTTACAATCAATGTTGCTTCAATGTTGAATGATTAAAGTTTAGTTTACTTCTCACAAGGACTTCTGCTTGTGAAAACAGTCATTTGAAGTCTTCTGTGGCTCGGAGGGGAAGTATTGATGTCATTCTAAATTGAAATATTTAGCAGAAATCATGTTTAAAAACCTAAAGATTGAGAGGGTTTAAGAGAATGGTATAAAGGATTTGCTCTTAGTGCTTTCACACTACAAATCACATTCACCCATTCACACACACGTTCATACACTGGTGACATTTTGTGTGGTAGTGCCTGATAAGTTCATGTCACTTTAGGTTTATGCTAACTTTGCAAGTTTTGTCAGTAACTGACAGAAAATCCCACAATAAGATTTGAAGATTTGATGAAACTGTGTGTGTCTGCAGGTGAACAGAGAAATCGTTTCTGGCTTGCGGTACCATCATTCGACCACGAGAAAAGGAATAACAGGTAAGATATTTTCCAAATGACCTTTAAGACCATATGCAAGTCCACTCATCTAGTTTTCTCAATGATGACAAGATAGTCATAAGTGACAACAAACCAACTGAACATGTAATTTATGGCCTGCAGTCTGACCAAATGCACTTAAGAACAGATCACTTCAAATGCAGCTATGCATCCGTCATGTGCTATTGCAACATTAAGATTAGTTATTGCAGTGGACAAAAAGAAGCATGCAAACAGTTACCATTTATGACCTAAAATCTACCCATTTTTACATCAAAATATGCCATGTATTGTGCAGGTGTGTACATTCAGCAAGAAAGAGACATGAATAAAAGTACACATGTGCACATACCTAATCTTGTAAAATCTGGAGGGGTAGATATTCAAAAGGACATTTTTCAGGTAAAATAGTCCTTTAAGTCATGAGATATTTTAAAAACAGCTTTTATATTTAAATTTATGGTCTGATTGGGATTTGTGAACAGAGACGAGGAGCGATGAGGCTGCAATAATCTGCTGAGTTTAATTCTTTCACCACAGTCCAGATTTTTATTGTAGTAGTTTGTAATTTTCAGCCCCAACTGACACTTACTCAAGTGATATCACTACTAGACTTCACACAGCTCCATCTGGAGCCTTTGTCAGATTTAACCCTTTGAAACCTGATCAATGCGGCTTATTTTATTACAAAAACGTGCACAAAAAAGTAAAAAGTTAAACTTATTAGAAAATAAGCAGTAAAAGAAAAACAAAACACAATGAAAAAAATGAACTGACCTAGAGAACAATGTTAAAAACAAAAAAATCTTAAATATATATTCTGTAGCATAATTTTAAATATATAGTAATCATTAATAACATTTTCCCCTGTTTTATTAAATATAATTTGTAATAGTTTTCTCTCTTTTTAAAGACTCTGTCTTAGGTTGTTTTCTTTCCACTTTTTTTTACCAATTTATTGCTTTTTATTTGTGTTTTCAAAAGAAATCTGACTGATCTGCTCAAGGTTCATAAGCGTGTGAAAAGCATCTGAAATGCAGCACAAGAAATTAGATTTGATCCACGTTTCAAAAGGTTGAGCAACTTTTTCCATATTAGTTAGTGCTATCCCCCAAGTGTCCATTTTGTCTTCCTGCAGTGGACAAGGTGTCGTACATGGTGGGAAGTTACGGCCCGAAGGCAGACGAGATCGAGTTTCTATGCCCGTTTGAGGAGGCACCCAAAGGCATGATATCGCGCGGCCACTATCAGTTCAAGTCCCGCTTCATCGATGACGACAAGATTGTCTACTTGGAGTGGGAGTGGAACCTGGACATCAAAAATGACTGGGACGAATAGAGTGAGAGAGATGATGCTACTCTTCCCTTTTTCACCCCCTTTTTTTTCTCCTTTCACCCTCTCCTGTCTCGACCTGTGAAAGGAGGCTCTCCTTCTCCTCCTCTTCCTCCTTTTTCTCCTCTTTTACCTTTTCTTCCTTGTCTTTAATGCAGGTGTCCTGACGGGGACTTTCAAAGAAAAGAGTGCCCCCTCTCTCTGCCTTCTGTCCCTGCATTTATGTCCTTCTTCCAGATTCTTCTAGATCTAAAAACCCATCCATCCACAGCTGTCCACATGACGAAGCTTTTGAGATGTTTCCCTTTACTTTTACTTTCCTTTGTCCCGCCCTGCCTCCACGTATCAGCAGTGGAGGGTCTGCAGAAGCAGTTTGTGGCACAAAAGGAAATACAATAAATACAAACACTACATAATTACAAGTGATATCTGTAAAACAGACTTCCCCAAAGAGAAGAGGTGAAATATTTAAACTAAGTGCATTTGGATGCTCAGTAGGAACTAGTGTTTTAGATAAGACCATACTAACCGAGACCAAGACTTGACTGAGACCAGAGTATGCTGAGACCAAGACAAGACCAAGATGTGTGTACAATGTTCCTCTGATTGATATGAAGGGTGGCAGACGTTATCAGTGACAAAAACAGCAAACTGCAAATGACGTACATGATTGGCTGGATTTTTAGATCCAGTCACTGTAATTATGTTAACAAATAAATATGTTGTGATCTCGATTAAAAATCCAGAGTCTGCTACGTCCGAGACCCTCTAAAAGTGGTCTCGAGACCAAGACCGATCTCAAGTACCACAACACTAGCAGGAACTCTGGATTCACATGTCACAACATTTGTTAAAAAGTTTAGAAATAAAAGAGTAACACCAAAAACACACCAAGTTCATGTGTCTTATGGGGGGAAGAGATTCTTTTATACCATTAGTCAACATGTGACAGGGGTCATAGGAGTCTGCTTGCTAATGCAGGTACTGCTGCAAAAAGTTAAACTATCCCCAACTTTTAGTTTGGAGGCACTTTCTGCAGAATCACAGGGCCGCAGCTCGAGCAGCCGCTGCAGCTTTCCATAGATGTTGCATGGCAACTGGCTGCAGGACACATTTCATTGCATCTTGGTGTGTTTTTGGCATAAAAGAGGGCGCAGAGGGGAATGACATGAGGCAAAAATACTGTGTGACGACAAGCAGCTCACGGAGGCCTTAAAACTCTGAGGACACATACATGGTCCACACAAATGAGCAAATTTAGCTGACCCCTTCCATTTCACTTCTGCTCATGACAAACACAGCAAAGCTCGAGCTGAACATGTTTGTGTGCATTAGCACATTTATTTATGACACGTTGTCATTCAGCTCCCTTAAAACTCGCAAGTTTCACAATCAAAACAGCTGTCTCATACTAGGCACGTTACAACATCCTCTGAAGAACGCACGTTCAGTATGTTCAAAAAGGTAGCGTTTTTGCATACTTGTGTGGACCGTGTTTGTGCAATTGTGTCTGATTGCTGCATTTTGTGCCGAAACGTACACTTCTTCTCTTAGTCACAACTCACATATTTTTGATTCAGTGTGACTTACAGGATCTCCAGGGTATCATTATCTCTGATGTCCATCATGTTCATAAATCTACTCAAAAATCACTGGGAAGAAATGATATTTTAACTCCAGAACTTCTCTGAGCATCATCATGTTTTTAAGTTTTCTTCAAAATTTATTCAGTGATAGTTTTCTGTACAACCATGAAAAAACTGCAAACAGGAACTGATAAGAGCTAATTTCTTTAATGGATCCAGTTTGCAAAAATGTATGTGTATTGGCAAAAGAGAAAACTGGCCCTTAACCACCGGCAACTTTATACTCTCAGCTATGAGAGCTGTAGTCCCAAAATTTAGAGCATGATTATCCCCCAAATAGAGTCGAGACAAAGACTGATAAAATGGAGTTACATAATCCTTTTGTTTTTGTCTTTGGGGGAGCACAAACTGTCGGTCACTCATCATTTTATTTTATAATTACAAATTTTCTGAGAAAAACAGATTGATAGTAAAAATACATGAAGAATTCTACAGGACAGAAAGTAATGTTTTAGAATCCTTTAATAAGATCACACTCTAATTATCCAAATATTGTCTTTTCAAATCAATCAAACTGGTTTAAAAAGATGAGTCACCTCTTCTCACGAAGTGCACTACATGCATCAACATCGATCAAACTTGGACGTGGTGTTTTTTAACGTTTGCTCTCAAAACATCATTTTTCTCGAGTCTTTTGTGGAGCGTTTCATCAGAGCAGACCAATTAAAGACTGTAACTGAACTGTGCATATTGTAGAAAGAGATGCATGTCTGTAATGTAGGATTTGATACTATTCATTCCGTAAAAATGAAAAACCGGCCCTTTCTAAACCTCTCTCATAAACCAAGGACAAAGATGTGAATAAAATCTGCTTTGAACATTAATGAAACATTTTACGATGGTAGCTGAAAAATGGAGTACTTGCTGAGAAGTATAAGGGATGAATTATTTTCCCTGAAAAAAAAAAAAGAAATATTATCGTGTTGAGTCTTTGGATATGATATCGTCATTGTTGCTGAACATACTGAACACTGAAATACCATTTGAAATGTTCGTGATCTAAGACTAACTGTAAATGTTGGCTTGTTGGGTGTTGCATGGTTTAGCGAGATTCTCTCTTCCTTTTTTTACAACTTTATTGTAAAATTTAATGTGATGACAAAAAAAAAGATACTGACGCAATATCCAGATGTCAATGATTGCCATATACTGCAGATACAGTTATTTACAGGGATATTTTTAAAGGCACAGACAGCTGGAAACAGTCGTCTGTGTTTGAAGCTCCAGCCTGTAACGATCAAGTGCTGCATCCTCAAAATATTGGTGTCAAATCTAGTATCCTGTATCTTTTAATAAAGGCAATTCAAACAATCAGGAACATGTCTCTTTTAAAATATTTGTCCTGCATGCTCATAAAGCAACAGTAGTGCTGATTAGAGCTTAAACAAGGAAGATGTGACGTGTTATTTGGTGAGATTTATAGGTGACGGCAGGTGGATTTTGTCATTTTTGCACAGAGCTAGGCTAGCTGTTTCTATTTGTTTCAAGTCTTTATGCTAAGCTAAACAAAAGTAGCTTCATTTTGCCATGCAGACATCAAATCAAATCAGAGAGTTTGTTAAGAAGTTTATTTCCCAAAATGTCAAACTATATCTTCAAGAATAATAATAAAAAAAAGTTTTGCTTTTCAAAACTGATAAAAGTGCAATCTTCTGTTTCTGTCTTGTGATACTTAATGAAGTTATTTATATAGATATTTTATGAACAGGATGACTCAGTTGGTTAAAGACATGACCACATAATTAATTAATAATTTAACCAAACAGTGTGTAAAATCTTACATAAATGTCAGTTTTTACCATTTTAATATGCTTTGTGCCAGTTTTTTGACGTTGCAATCAAGAAATTTACATCTAATTCACTGAGATGGTTTTGTGAATCCTTCACCGAGACATGTAAAGAAAAAAAACTCTTTGAATTAAAAAGATAATACTATAACACTTAATTCTCGTCGTCTGAAAAACTGCAGTGTTGGTGTTTCTGTGATGAGATAAATTACTCACTCTTCCTCCTCGGGCTACAGTCTGAACGTATAATCATCATAGAGTTATACAACACACACACTCTCACCCTGTTTTCAGTTCAAGATAAGTTTGAATTTTATTTAGGTGATACAAAGCGATGAATATCCACCAGTACTCAGCTAGATGACTGATACATGCAAAAAACAAGAAGCAAATCCTGGTAGTTTTTGAACAACGTTACATAAGCTGACAGAGGCTGAACTCATTGAACTCATTAAACCCATTTAGGAGATTGATGTGATTCTTCAAAAGACGAAACTTGGCTAATATGGAAATATTGCTATGGTAATGATATATAATAATGATTAATAATAATTTAAAAAGTGACCCTTACTCTCTTGAAGTATTTCCATTCTACAACGTGGCAAAAAAAAGTGGAGCAAACTTTTAATACCTGTTTAATAACATATATCAATACCACATCTTATAGTTTTCAAGCCATAGCCTGCTTTTGGGAAATGTTTATTTGCTTCCTTGTGGAGAGTTAAAGAAGAAAATTGACCACACAAGCTGTCTTGTTTGTTTGTTTAAAAAAAAAGCGTAAAATTGTGGATATAGCATGTTTTTTCCCTGTTTTATGCTGAGCTGGGCTATCTGACTGTTGGCTGCTGTATCATATTTACCACAGATATGATCAATGTTCTTGTTCGGCTCTCTGCAAACTCATGAAATGAGTGTTTGTGCGAGTGCTCGCTATTATTTTTATCTTTGAGAAAGGCAAACAAAAAGAAAAGAGGTGGATCAGCACCTCCCCAAAGTAAAGTAAAGAAGACCAGGTCATTTTTAATCTCTCTCAACCTCTAGAGGCCACTAACAACAGTTACAGTAGAAGTTTGCTTCTCTCCTGTCAAAATATGATCATGCTTTTTCAGCTTTTTTGTTTTTCATGTTGTGTTTTAGCCCCCATAGGTTTGTCCTTTGATGCCATTCAGTCAGTTGTAGGTCATGAAGAGTGGTTAAAAATGCTATCAAGTTTAAGAAAAGGTAATCCAGTGTGTCCTCTGAATCTGTTCGTTTCAGATCAGTTTAATCAGTCTGCTACAAATTGTCATTTTGTCCTACAGGAGAGTAAAAACCGAATTATGAGCAGGTTAATCCACACAATCTACTCAAGGTCATAGCACCCTGCTGTCACATGTCCACTTGTCCGTTGATAAAGCTCTTCGTCTGTTTGTCATTACTCCTCTGTGAGCCAGTCCTCCTTGCCCGGTGTGGTCACTGCTGTGGTTGTGTTATTGCTTCTGAGCGCCTGCTCCAGCAGGGCCCGCTGAGCGGAGGCTGGCAGGTAGAGGAAGGTGTAGATCAGTGCCAGCAGCAGCAGAGCCAGCAGCAGAGGGACGCCCCAGTCTGATGTCATTATGGGCTCCTCACAGCGAGCCTGCAGAAACGACTTATTCTCCATAGTGTGCAGTCAGATCACAACACTGCAGGAGCCAGGACAGCTTGTCCACAGTTTGTATTGTCTTTTCTACGATCAACGTATCTGTTCTTTTCCCTCCAAAATAGCTATGTCCAGACAGCACGAATACTCACACCTGTGGAGGAAACCGACCAGTTTTAGGAAAGACCCAAGACACAGCTGATGTTGTAGACGCATTTATCAGACTAGTTCCAGTTCTGCACCGAGCTCCTAAACGCCTCAAAGAGTGTGAAGGATAAATCCAGAGAAGTATAATAACATCCGGGTACTTTTTCATTCACAGAGCCAAAAACAAAAGATGAAACTGAAATTTGGCAATATTTCCAGTAAATACTTAAAATTATATAGTTACAAATCAACAGAGTATCCAGTTTTAGACCAAGAAAAAAACAGATCCTTGTTGTTGCAAAAAGAGATCATAAAAAATGTCTTTAACATCTGTCAGCGAAGCCTCTCTCCTCTTTGTCCTCTCCGTTATCTGACTGAAACGTTTGTGATTTCCACTAAAACTGCGTGATGCCACGTGCATCTTTGTTTGTGTGTGTGTGTGTGTGTTTGTGTGATGCTTTCTTGTCACAGAGTGCATGCTCAGGTAAACCTGCCGATCTGCCACTCAGCTCTCTAATATGATTTGCTCTGAAATGTTACGCAACAATAACCAGAAACCCAACAATAGAGACACAACCCCACATGTCAGTAGTAACACCTGTCTCTCGCGCGCACACACACACAATGGAAAGCAGATTGGGTTATGAAATCCTAATTATATAATAATTCTTGATCTTCTTAGCTAAAAACAGATTCAAACCTGGCTGTGTTTGGGGATTACTTAATGAAAGAGGCTGCACTTTATTCAACCTGCACATTATGTCAGCACGATGCATTATGTCAAAAATCAGCACTTGCTAATAATGTCAAGTCAAGTCAGTTTTATTTATAAAGCCCATTATCAGTTGTAAATATTTAGTATAGTTGTTAAAATTACTAAATGCACTCTATGATAGCATGTTACGTTATGTGCAAATATATGTGTTCTCTATGAACTATCAGGGGGGTCATAGCGTGTGTTTAGTGTCATAGTGTTTAGATGATTATAATGAAGGACTGATTACAGAAGTTTTTTTTGACGTTTTGATCTTTTTTTTTTGCCTTGACAGACTCTTTCAGTATGAGATGCCAAATACACTTCACCTATTGTGATTTCACTTAATATCATTAAATATGTACGACTTGTGACTCCAAAGTAATAAGCAAAGTGTTATTAGCCAAGATCTTACTAAAATTAAGTTTTCATTTTTGTCTTTTTTACAGTGGTGTTTAACAAAAGCCCCAAAACAAACAACTATGCATCCCAGTTGCTTGAAGAACCATGGATAAAGTTACATTTGTATGTTTCATACACATCATATCAACATTTCGAAAGAGACAAAGCTGACACCATTTGAGACCAACAAACAGCAAAATCCACTGTGTTTTAGTGAGTTATTACTATGTCTTCTGCCAGAATAGCACCACAAAAAAGCATTTTTTAAAAAAAACTTATTTTGATGTTGTTTATCAAGACATTGCTGCATTCGCTGCTGAGTTAGTGCCACCAAAGATCGGTAATTTAAGCCAAAACCAAGTGTTTTTTGTGACTAAACTTAAAAATAACCAAACATTAAACACAGTTTTTGAAACATAAAGTTTCATTGTATCCATTACATAATGGCATATGTAAGCTATCTGTGGTTTGCAGAAACATAAATTGCAACATTAATTCTGGTGATTGGTTTGTTTCAGAATAATAAAAAGCAAGCAAATTAGTTGTTAATTAAACAAATGTATTGAAAGAATTAAACTGAGCAAAAAAGGCACCCATAAAAAAAGAATGATAGTAACCTTTTAAATTTTTCTACTGATAATCTCTTTTGACTAACTCAAAGATCCCAACATCGTGTGTGTGTGTGTGTGTGTTCATCACGCATGTTGACATTGCAATGACAATAAAGGAACGATATATTGTACAGCCCTAATTCTTGTTTTTGTTCATTCATATTCACAAATCAAGAATCTACTGCCTTCTGTTGGGGGATCCAGGAGTGGCCAATCAGATCCCTAAACTTTATGCATTTTGGTTGAATATCTAAGTTTGGTTCTTTGTCTCTGTCACCTAAATGCCCCTGCTCCAGGGTTACTACTCTCCGATGATCCAGGAAGTATCGGGGCAGAGTTTCATCATCATTTACAGCTCGAACAAGAAACAGAACAGAACACAGTCAAACACAAAACACAACAGCATTTCATCATCTCAAATACAACACGCTCACACTGCTGGATGGAGCGTGTCATCAGAGCCGGTGACCCCTGACAGATGGAAGTGTCGTGGTGAGGTCGAGGTGAGGGATTATAGGTGCCATGAATAATGTGTGAGTGACCTGGAACAATCCTGACAGAGCAGGAACACATGAAACTAGAAGGGCACTCAGAGAGCACAGACCCTCACATGACCAAAGACCCAAATGTTAACGAAAATGAAAAATGATTTGTGTATCCGCCTCGTGATTCAGATCTACTACAAATTTGAACTGTTTCTTCCTTGGTCCATTCTGCATCTTTCCACCAAGTATCATGAAAATTGGACCAGAAGGTGGAGTTAACCAATGCAATATATATATAATCCCCTGTATCAAGATTAAGGATTCCTATGTTTCATGTTCAATAATATTGCCATAATCCATAATGTGTCCACTGAAAAAAGTTCTTAGAAAGCTATTCAGGAGAGGAGATGAAATTACAGTAATCTGCTTTATTGAAAGGAATATTAAAATGGAATAAACAAAGTAGTTATGCTTTAATTCTAAGGGAAGACAAAACAGAAATCTGCAGTACAAAAAATATTTGTACTTAATATAAGTAATCAACAAGGGAAGTTTTATGGTTGTATGTATGGTTGTACATTTTTTTTTTACCCTATTGACCTTTTGTGTATTATTATTTTGTTAAAAATATATGGCAATTTGCAATGTATAACTCTATTTTTAAAGGCAAATTTCTTAAAACATTTTTTGTTCTCATACTCCACAAATGTCCACTTCAGTCACAGAATACATTCTAATTTTACTCCTTTCTATATTATTGAGGTTTTAACCATTATTTTTATTATTGTTGTTGTTATTTTAATTTTTACTGCCAGATGCAAAATGATTAACTTTCAAGGGTTAAACCGAGATCTTTAACACTGTCTGATGTAAGTGTTAAAGTAAGTATTGATTAACAAATAAACTAATTAACAAACTTAACAAATAAACAATAAAATAAGATTTAAAAAAACGTTTCCTCTACAAAGTTATCCATATAACTCAATAATCCTACTCATTGATCCCGCGGTGTTATTCGCTCCAGTACAGTAGGGGGCGCTGTTCACATTGGCCGTAATAATAAAGAGCGAAGAAGAAGAACATGCGGCTGCACAGCTGACGCCGACAGCGCTACTTGTGGTTGTGTTTACATCTGTGTTTTCTCACAGTTTTACGCCCACTTTGGCTACGTCGAGGAAATATACGACACACTATTCTCGGCGAATCATCAAAAGTAAGTTTTTGGGTCAGTTTGAATATCGCGAAGCTAACAAATAGCTATTTATCTCATGATATTAGCATGCAAGAGCTAGCAAAGCACCGGTGCTAACATGCTAAGCAGCGCATCATGTGCTGCTGCTAAACCAAAAAGTTGTTTTACAAGGTATTTGTGCTCTGCTTTAATGCGGCAGAAGTCACTTATGTATTTATTTACGATGATTCCTCAGACACGAGAGGCTACTATCAGCCTGTTCTCTCTCAGAGTCTTTAACATGGTTATGTGATGCAGCACTGTGATTAATACTCATTTTATGCCTGTTTACCAAGAACACAACTTCTCTCATTTTATATTATGGGTTTTCTAGACAAATTTCTCTTAAAAACTTTCATTAAATTCACGGAATTTTGCATAATCCCACAGCTCTAATCCCCAAACTGCTTACATTATGATTTTCAGTCTTTTTTATGTTTAGCCCTTTAAGCTAAATTCATATTTTTTGTTATTGGGTTTTAAGCCTCACCAATTACTTATTTTTCACTGGATTTGGTTGACATTTGTACTGAACATCCAGTAAATTTTAAGGATAATCTGCATACTTGCTCACAGTCAGATTAGGTCATAGTTACACAGTGAAATTCAAACCTTTATTTAAATAATTTAATGTATTTAATATCCAGACATCCTCCAGGTCTCTGCAGGGCTGTTGGATTTGTGTCAGTTAAACGCTGAACATGATGACCACAGAGCCCGCCAGCCTGGACAGCCTCAGTGTGCTATACCAGAGCGATGACTACATCGTGGTGGACAAACACTGGGACATCCGCATTGACAGCAAGATGTGGTACGAGAAACACACTGTGCAGGCGCAACTCCGGCACCGCTTCCCTCAGCTGGCAGACCCGAGCACCTACTATGGATTCAGGTCAGAATCACACCAACAACATCAGTTCATACACATCATGCTTATAATTGAAGTCAGTAACAGTCTCATCGTGTTTCTTTCCGTTTCTGTTTGTTGTGTGATCTAGGTGATATTGAGATTGAGGTTCATTTTTTGTTTTGATGCCCTGTTTATGATGACTTGAGAAATGTACTTTTTAGAAATGTATTTTTTACTAAAATGTTGTCAGTTTATACCTTGTTTTGGTTGGATGAATATGAAAAACTTGAGTTGTGCTTCAGGAAGAGAACCTTTTTAGATGCGAATTTTTTTGCACAAGCTTGGGAAAGAAGGCAGAATATTTTGTTTAAAAACCAAGCTGTAAAACAATTTCTAATCTTTGAAATGAAATGTAATGAATTATTTGACAGCTGCAGCTGCAATTTAGGTGTCTCATAAACCCATGAGGGTTGGACACATTGTCTACATGCAACGTAAATAAAATAAATCAGTCAATCAATCCATCAATTAATCAATCTTCCCCCTTAACAGGTTCTGTCATCAGCTGGATTTCTCCACAAGTGGAGCTCTTTGTGTCGCCCTCAATAAAGCTGCTGCCGGCCGAGCGTACCGCTGCTTTAAGGACCGAACCGTCACCAAAGCCTACCTTGCTCTGGTATGCATCTCAAAATCAGTGACACTCATGCTAACATTACAACATGTTCTTTTTGGCTATTTGTCCCAAGTAATTCCTCACATTCTCTTTTGTGTGATCATAAAGATCTGTAAGGAAATAGAATTAATTCCATTTTACTTTGCTTCAAAGCTACGGGGCTGGGTGGAAGAAGAGACTCAAACTTTGGACTTCTCCATCGGCAAGAACTCCTCAGAGGGAAAAACACACATGATGTGTATTGAGGGATCAGAAGGTAAATTAACCTTGTTTGGCTTGCACTGTTTGTTTATGGGAGTACACCTAATTTGCATTTAAAGTTTTACATATGAAACATTTGCATAGAATTAGTGAGAAGTACACTGTGAAGGTAATAACAGCCTATTTTTGTGTTTGTTGCTGATCCCCCACATCCTTCTCTTGTCAGGTTGTGAGAACCCCAAGCCTTGCCAAACTGAGCTAACGGTGTTAGAGTACGGTTTGTATGATGGAGAACCTGTGACCAAGGTGCTACTGCAGCCACTCACTGGTAATGATACTCATTTTCTCCTTTTCAGCTGAGAAAAACATTACACATTTATCTTGTCACCTCATTTTGAAACAAATCTTATTTTGACAGTTTACACTTCCAAAACTGCCATCAAGTTTTTATGCAGGCACATGTTTTTGGATTGTCCGTATATCCCATTGTCATATAGGCAGCATTTCACGAAGGCCTTGAGAAAATTCTTCAGATTTGGCACAAACTTATTAGATTTTGGTGGTCAAAGGTCACTAAGACCTCATGCCCTGCCCATTCTCGTTAATATCAAAAGCTCAAGAATGCCTTGAGGGAATTTCCTCAAATTTGGCACAAACATCCACTTGGACTCAAGGATGAACTGATTGGATTTTGGTCAAAGGTCAAGGTCACTATGAACTTTTGTCTGTCTGTCTTTCTGCCTGTCTGGCTGCTTTCCCTCACAGGACGAACCCACCAGTTGAGGGTCCACTGCAGCGCAATAGGCCATCCCATCGTCGGGGACTTCACCTACAGCTCGGGAACAGACGACACCCCCTACCGCATGATGCTGCACGCCCACCTCCTCCACATTCCCCTGGAACCTGAGCCCCTGCTCGTCTCTGCAGGAGACCCCTTCCTCCCCGCGGTGGACGCCAAGTGGCTCCCGCAGCGCTCATTACGGACACTGACGGCCACTGTGGGGGCGCTGCTGGAGCAAAAGATGGAGGAAGACAGAAAGATCAAAAAGGAGAAGAGAGAGAGAGCGAGAAAGGAGGAGGAGAGGAGGAAAGGATGCAGGGAACAAAGGACTGAGGAGGAGAGTGAGGAGCAGAGGACACAGTGTCAGGAGTGGCTGAGTGAATGGGCAGGAGACTGATGTGTTTTTTATTTATCTTAATTTATTTTAGCTTTTAACTAATAAAGGCCAAGTTGAGTATGCATGCTCCATCTCATCCACCAACTGCGTTGCATTTACATGGCAAACATGCAAGTGAACCAGCACCTGAATTCTCTCACAAACCAGTTCCAGACATGTTTGAAACAGCCTGGTCTCACTCCCAGAGCATCCAAAAAACCCCGCTTGGTCCGTGGCACTCAGCGTCAGATGCGGACGCACGATTCATCCTGTAGCGATGCACTGGGCTTTAAGCCTACTCAACTATCGACATCATTATAACAGCATACACTTTAACACTGAACCAGTAAGCAGCTCCAGTGCAGTTAAACAATAAGTGCCTTGTTATTAAAAGAGGAGTTGTGTTGATGTCATTCATTTGTCTAATACACATGTAAGAATTTTAAATGTTAGTGTCGTCACATGTCCCTGCTATAAATAGTCAGATGACTTAACTTTATTAATGCAGCCTGTGCAGCAGCAAATGTTTTTTTGTTCATGACCAAATGTGTTCGTTCATGTGTGTTATTAGAACAAGCTGCATGGCTGTAACATACATGGAATCACATGTAAAAGCATATAGAATACTACACCATGTGTCTTTGTTTTTGAATCAAACTCTTTGAACATGAAGAAAATATTTTATGCCGATTCATTGACAAATGTCCACAAATTAATCTCCTTTCAGAATTAACTTTAAAAAGTTAAATAAACAGTTGTACAAACATTCAGCCTCCTCTCTAAGTCATCACTTTTTTAAATAAAATTGTTTTTAGTGGAACATAATAACTTGAATGTATATCAAAACCTGTTGCTGCAGAAACACCATTAAAATTGTAATTACTTACGTGGCACACCTGTGCCATTTCAGTCTTATATTACAGGTTGACATCCTAAAGTTCCTTTGCTGCACCCTGAGACGACCACTGTGAAGGTCACTTACACCCTTTCTTTCATTCATGTCCATGTAAACACAGTGCATGATGCTCAGTAGCAAAGCAGCAACCTCATTAATAATAACACAAATAATACTTGGTAAATGCACAAAACCATAGCAGAGCACAGAGATGTGGACTAGCGTCACAAATTTGATGACTTAAGTTGCAGCAAAATCAAAAAGGACTTGCAACTAGACTTGGACTTAAACACCAACTCTTGCAGGTCAAGAATTACTACAGAGATGCAAAAACTTCATTTGGCATTTAAAATTCTAGTAACCGCAAAGTAGCTTTTTTAAACAAACTTAATAATGTAGCCTACAAATATTTAAAAAGCATTCATGACATTTGTCCATTTTAAATCTGTAAATTGTAAAAAACATTTTTCTTGCTATTAAAAATATGTTACATTTACTGAGGAACATAATGCAACTTATTTAGGACTCCATACTCAGAGTTTAGGACCTGGGACTTGAGTGCAAAGACATGAAATTTTCTTGTAACTTGCTGTGACAAATCCAGCATCTATTGGGACATTGTCCCCTAATTTCGTCATTGGGTGATCCTGCAAACATTTTAAAAGGTAAAACAACAAAGCGTGACAACTACATTACCCATAATGCCTCCAGTGTTCTGTAGAAAAACGTCTTCACAAGTCAGCACAAGAAAGCGAGTAGGCGTTTTAAAAACGGCCAGCAGCGGAATGAGGGCTCCACATCGGTTTCATTTTCCAAACAGGAGTTTAAGAAAATGGTCAGCGTGTTTATTGTAGTCGATCAAAAATGTTTAGAAGCTTAAATTAAACTGATAACTCGAGAAAATGAGTGACGCGATTTTCTCGTACGAGAGTTTGGTCCATGCTGTATCAGGAGCAGTGGTGAGTTAGCTTAACTTTAACTGTTTATTTCTGTAATTCAGTGTATAACGTTAGTGACATTACATTAGCTATGGCTGTACAGTTGGTGCTCGTACGCTTTAAATATCCCCACACAAAACTTCATTCAAAATACAACGATATTTTATGTTTTAGACCTAATCGCGCCACATGAAACATTAAATAGATAAAGGTCTCTAAATCTTGAAATGTCTAGACCAGCAGTTTGATTCGGCAATATGTGTTATTATCTAACCTAACAAATTTGCCGAATTTAACAGGGTTTTTGGATCATTGAGGAAATACAGTAGCTTCAGTCTTAGTCTATGTGTTGTCCTATGCATACCTTAAATTATAAGATTTTTCAATGGAGTTTGGTGCGAGACTTCTTCCATACTGAACCAAAAGGCGCTGTGTATGTCCCTTAACTGAATACTGATTGTTGCCTGTTTTAGGGAAGTGTGACAGCCATGACAGTATTTTTTCCTCTTGATACTGCCAGACTGAGGCTCCAAGGTAAGGAACAGTAGTAATATAGTCTTATTTACAGTTATTATAGTTATCAATTTGATTTTTTTTTTTAATCAATAAATAAGTTGTTTTTTATTTGTGTTCAGTGGATGAACATAGGAAGGCCAAATCAACTCCAACCATTCTGGCAGAAATTGTCAAAGAGGAAGGACTGTGAGTGGAAAAAAGATGATTTAATTTGTTTCTATGTGTTTGCTTTATCAGTTCCTATATACAACAAAACAGAGCCTCTCATGACATGTGTACAGAATGCATTGCTGCTGTCACAGTATAACCATAGTCATTTTCAATACTTCAAATCCCTCTTTTGCAGACTCGCTCCGTACAGAGGCTGGTTCCCTGTCATCTGCAGCCTCTGCTGCTCCAACTTTGTCTACTTCTACTGCTTCCACAGCCTCAAGGCGAGCTGGCTGAGGGGAAAGCAGTCGTCACCAAGTGCTGACTTAATCATAGGCATTGCTGCAGGTAAAAAGGGTCAAGTGAACTCCTACGACCACTTATTTTAACATAATTGAGGTGCATATGTGATGGAATTAAGGTAGAACAGATGTGATGTTGTGTACAGCGTCTTTTATGAATAATCTAATGCCTGTGTGTATATGATGATATAAATATGATGTACTGAATTTTGGACCACGGAAAGATTAGTTGGTGTAAGTGGCATTAGCTAATGGGGATCTTTTAAAATAAAAAATAATCAGTATCGATCATAAAAGCCTCGTTTTTGTGACTCAGATCTCAGATTTGAGTCCAATTCTTCATGACTGGTCTTGATTATCGTCTGTCTTCTTGTGTGCAGGAATTGTAAACGTACTGGTTACCACTCCTTTGTGGGTGGTCAATACCAGGCTGAAGCTTCAGGGTGCCAAGTTCCGCAATGCAGAAATCCGGCCCACCAACTACTCCGGCATTCTGGGTAAATAATCATTTTCTGATCATACTTAAATATTCAACCACCTTATTCCTGTCTTAATGATACCTGGTGTGAATTATGGGTGCAACCTCCAGTATCCTGTTTCTGAACCTGAACGTTTTCCAATGCTACAGGGTTCCCACGATCATGGGAAACCTGGAAAAATTATGAAAATTCACATTTTCCAGGCCATGGTATTTTTAATCGAGTAAGGAAAGTGCTTACAGTTTACAAACCTAGTGGATAACATCTCTCATGATGTAACATAATATTATACACATTTCTCCTTGCATTCTCCATTTATGTATGCCAGCCTGCTGAAATTATATTTGAATTAACTTTGGCAAGTGGGGGAAAAAATATTATAAATCCTTGAAGAGTCATGGAAAAGTTTACATTTTTGTCCATGAAAATGTGTGGGAACCCTGATGATGATGGTACCTTCCTTCCTAGAGCGATTAGGAAGTAAAACATATTATACAAACCACCTATTGCACCTCTAACGGGGTAATATGATCATATTTTCACCATTTCTTATAGCCATCTCACCGCGTGGGCGGTTTTCCATTTTTACCAAATGTGTTAACGATTAACTTGCCTTGTTCTGTTAACATATTTTTTAATTAAACAGAACTGAGCTAACATACGGTAAACATCTACTCCATTTTAAGATGTGATTTGTGATTTCTTACAACTCATAAACAGACACTAACATAGCATATTCATTTCAACTGGGTATTCATTTTAGCTCAATTTAAAATGACTACTCGTCTGCTTAAAAGATGCAAATTACATTTTTTTTTCACTGCTGATTTATTAAATCTGAGTTCTAATGACAGAGACATGGTGCCAAATTAAGCTGCACACTTCAGGAATATCAGTAAAGTAGAAAAATAAATAACATAAGGCATTTGTTTTTATATGATACGAAAGTTGTATGGTAATTCAGCAACACATTTTCAGTCTGGATGACTTATGGCATAATTCAGGGTTTGTTGTCACGGGTGTCATGTTAGCAGAGCTCACTGGAACGATGCTATGCTCCCGTTCTTTAAAAAAAATAGCAGTACACCTAACAGGAAAAGACGGGGATATTATATACTGATGAACTGACTGTCATTTTTAGGTAATTCAAGTCATACGTCATTCTTTTCTGCAAATTCTGATTTAATAATCTGCTATGTCTCAATAAACTTTTTTCATAATTTCTCATGTCATCTCAAGTATGTGAAAACGTCGCGTACGCATTAGATTAGGGGGAAAATAAAGGGAAAATTGCTACCTGCATTGGTAGAATCATAGACCGAGCATTTTATTTTTCATTTTGAGAAGATTCTTTGTATTTAACACACTGTTGTTGATGCCACATCTATATCTTACTCTGGTTGTTTGGAAATCTAATAATGGCTGATTTACTCTTGTTTTTCACAGACGCATTTGTGCAGATCATCCGTGATGAGGGCGTGGGAGCACTGTGGAACGGGACCTTCACGTCTCTGCTGCTGGTGCTGAATCCCGCCGTCCAGTTCATGATTTACGAAGGCCTGAAGAGGCAGCTGAGGAGAGGAGCTCCCAGGGAGGTGAGTGAGGAACGGAGAGAGGCGAGGATACAGATGGCCCTTTCCCTGCTGCCTGACAATGACAGTGTTATTTATTATTATTCATTGCATCGTTTTTACAAAAGATTCTCCAATCTTTGCGATTTTTTAATCATAAATTATTTGCATTGTTGTGCTTTTTATTCTCATTTTTGAGTTTTTCATTTTTGAGATTCACATTGAGTTTTAAAATAAACTTTTTACAATTGAGAATGTATCACTGGAAAGTGCAACATAAAACATTGAATATCCTTTAAAGCCCCAAATATCTTAAACAATGGTTTGAATGTTCAAAACTACACTGTCCTTGAATACCCTAAATATAATAATAATAATAATAATAATAATAACAACAATAATACAATATCACAGGTAAACAACAGTACCACATTATGGTAATAAAACAAATGAAAAACACAAATATTCTCTTGTAATTAAGTGATAGAAAAGTAAAAGAGGGAGTTCCCTTCAGGTCTTTCCATCATGTGGATGAGTAGACACTGGATATGCAGTAATTCTGTTCACATGATTTTAGCGTGGCTTCGGCAGAGGTGAAAGGCTGTTGAGGCAGAAACTGTGAACATGTGTGCTCGCCCAATTTCGTACCACGTGCCTTTTGACATTTTTGCGCTTCACCAGAGCAGTTGTGGATAAATGTATTAATTAAAGGGGATCTATTATGCTTTAATCAGGTTCATACTTGTATTTTGGGCTTCTGCTTTGAGTAAGACTTGTTTACATGCTCTAATGTTAAAAAAATCCTTTGTTTTCCACATACTGACAGTGCTGGAGCATCTGCATTCACCCCCTGCCTTAGGTACTCGTTTTTAGTGCCTGTCTCTTCAAGCCCCCCTCCCGAAAAAGCTTTGTATGCTTTAAATGCTCTGAGTGAAGCCAGTTTAATCTAAAGTAGGTTAAAAAAAAAAAGATGGACAACACTAGAAATAAAAGCACTTTTGGTCAAAGAATTAGAGGTTTCTATTTCTATGAGAGTTAATGAAGAGTTAACTTTCACTTTTTTGATTTGATTTGATTTAAATGTATTTCTAACATGTTAAAAGGAATTAGATTTCAAAAAGAAATGGTCAAACATTATGATTTGGTTTACATATTCGAAAACGGAGTGAGAAGTACAAACTTATTTAATCCCACCACTTCTCCACAACTCACTGAATTTTAATTAACCACCCTTATTAAAACATAAATAAACTAGGAAGGAAAAAATAAATAAACTAGAAAAAAACAAAAGAAAGTAAAGAATATCACTGTGTTCTGCGGCTCCATCTTTGTCAGGAGTGTGGTACAATGAATAACTGAACGATGTATATTCCAACAGTGCTCTCAATGAACGGTCCAGCTCCAAACATATAAAACATGTGTGCTGATATCATAGCGGTCCACCACAAATAAATGAATGTGTGTGAAACGCTGGTTACTTATTCACTGTTAGTGTGGACATTTGAACTTTGTAAACCCTCTGGAACGAGCCTCCTCCTCCTCAGACCTGTAAGCGACCACGTTTCACTAATAATATGAAATTGCACAAAAATGTTTTCTTCTTTTCCCCTCAAGCTGTCGGCTGTTGAGGCTTTTGTCATTGGCGCTGTTGCCAAAGCTGCTGCCACCGTTGTTACCTACCCACTACAGACGATACAGTCCATTCTCAGGGTAGGTCTCGTGTGTTTGTCTGTGGGCTTTGTCTACACATGTAAAAGAAGAAACTCGTAATTAAAACCTTCATCTCAAATTTTCCTCATTTTTCTTCCAATGAAATCCTTTACCATCGGAATACTTGAACATATGTTTCAACCATAAATACACTTTCTAAGCATTTGAGCTTTAAGGACGTGTTTGTTTTTTGTTTGTCAAACTACAGTTTGGTCAGTTCAACGAGTCAACAGACAAGTCAAAACTACTGTCCAGTCTCAGGACTATCAAGTGTCTGTTGGTCAACAGAGTGAGGTGGGTAAATACAAACACACACGCTCAAACACACAAAGGTTAGCCAGGAACAGCGAGCGCCCCATGTACAGAGGTTACGTCCTCACCGCAGCAGCCGTGGGTTCAAATCCAACCTTTGCCCTTTGCTACATGTCATCGCCTGTCTCTCACTCTGCCATGTCAAAGCTGTTCTATCAAATAAAGGCAAAACGCATCAAAAATAAAGTTAAAAAAACAATAAAAATTTTATTTAACTTGTTTTCAACAACATAGCAACTGAATTACAATCAGCGTGGAATATAAAAATATAAAAGCTTGCATGTTGTCCCTTTTTTTTTTTTTTTTTTTTAATTTTCACAAAATGAGGTTTTTGGAAACCCGCCTATTGTCTTGATAAACTAAAGAGCACATTAGAATTTATAGTCTTCCTCTATTGAATTTCACCGTCATATTCAAATTTAATGCTCAAATTTTGTGTATTAACATTTTCTATACACAGGTTTATGCGTTACCAGTGCCCCATCTTCATGTGGTTGTTACATGTTGTGTCCAGCAGAGGGCATCCCAACATCAGTACCTACTACTACCAGTAAACATTAAGAGTTACCAACAGGCGATAACATGCAGTGTGTTTGAGATCAGAGCGAGCTTTCAATAAAAGCCCATTTTAATACAAACCATGATCTTTTTCCTAAACCTGACCAAGACAAGAAGGCAAACTTCTGCAAACAGCACCACACATTCAGAAACACAGCCTCTGATTGGTCGACAGTCTTAAAGGCATCATCTCTTTTAACATATTTATAATCATTTTTTTTTTCTGTTTTAACCTTCAACAGGAAATATGGCATATTGGGTCTGTTTAAAGGCCTGGAGGCCAAGCTGCTGCAGACAGTGCTGACTGCTGCCCTCATGTTTCTTTTCTATGAGAAGATCGCCAGCTGCACCTTCAGAGTCATGGGGCTGAACGGCAAACACTACAAGAAACGCTAACTAGCCTCGCAACCAACGACATTTAACCACGATGCACTGAATTAGCTTCTTTATTAAGCCTGTCATGTGTGCTGTCCTGCTCTTAAAAGGGAACACCACCTAAATTCAGATTTCCAGTGTGTTATTTCCATGGCCGAGGAGAGTTCAATCAATAACTGTGAACATGAGCTACTCTCTCTCAAAGGCAGAAACCACAGAAGTAAGTCTCAAAATTTCGATGTCATCTAGTATAAAGTCGGGAGCAGCTCCTTTGACAATAAATAGGAGACTGATTTTGATGATCCGCAAAATTTCTGTTTTCTTTTTTAATACCCTTATGACATCCAGACTCTACACTTGATGACATCACAAATTTGAGCCTTAGCTTTACCTATATTTTCTGACTTTCTTAGACCAAAGGAATAACATGTATGAATTTTGAAAGTGGGTGTAGTTCCCCTTCAAAGCACTTAATGACTGTAGTGATCACATGCTTACAGACTCCCTGATGGGGACTTTAGCTCCTTGAAAAACTTTCTCATTAACATTTAATGTGAATTCTTCATTTTAGCAAGTCCTTATTATTCCTGAGTGTAGAAATATCAAGTGTAAAAAAATGGCCCTAACCTGAGCAGGAGACCTCCAGTTTGTAGAGAGAGAAATCTGAAATATACACATAGTTTTTATTCTGCTCTTGAGAATTCCTAAGTTTCATTTCTTTCATATCTCAGCACAGTGACCAACTCCACTTGGCAACATCATCAGGCTCTAAATTTAGAGTCAAAAAAGCAGTTAGTTTCATTATGACAGAAATGAAACCAAATCAAAGCTGCGGCTCCTGCAGTCCCCATCCCCAGTTTTACAGGGTCTGAAGAGAATGAAAGAAAGAGAGAGCCTGATCTCCAAAAGCTAAAGAGAGAGACTCTAGATTTAATTTTCTTAGCATTTCTTCATATCTTTATTATCTGTACATAGGAACATAAAAAACAAAATAATTTCTTCTCGTCAATATCTGACAGAAAACCTGCATTATAAACTTTGGTCAAGGAATTTGAAAGATTAGGATATTTTGTAAGCATGAATGGTTCAATGAAGGATGCTGTTGAGTTGCATTATGGGAATTGTAGGATTGGGTATTTTTGAACTGATGATGATTTATTTTTGTTTAGCTTTCACGTTTTGTGTTTTTCCTTCTGCCTGGAGTTCTGGGGAGACAAGTGTAAAATAAACATGCAAATATACAGACAAAAATGTGAATTTACAGACAATTAAATGAAAAATATTGATACACAGACCACAAGTCAGATTTATAAATGGTTAACACAACAGACTTCATGAAGTATAGTATTTCAAATAAAGTAACAATGAGCAAACCCAGAAGAGACTAACAACATTTAACTTGATTTTAAGATAATCTCAGCTTTCTCCAAAAATGCACATAGGTTGGGCATAATTCATGTAATTTTCATTAAAAATAATTATTTACAAAGCATAATCAATGGAAAATGGTGACATAATTGTTAATTTAGTAATTAAATTTAAAATTGTCGTAATATATTTTTATAACATATTTTTTTAATTTTAAAATACGTATTGCATTATTGTGATACATTATTGTTATTACATTGTATTTATTATATCATAATATATACTATAAATTCATTTTCAAAAATATACAGTAGTTAACTAAGTTTCGTATAAATACTACCATGCATTAAATCCTCCTTACCCTCCTAATCTTGGCATATTTGCTAGTTACATAATAAAAATCCAGAAATATAGCAGTATATATTTATTGTCTCGGACTTTCAGTACATGTTAATATTCCCAAAGTACAGTACTTCATATCAGCTCAGACCTATGGCTCAGACCGGTGTCCGGCACCTTGGGACACACGTGGAAAAGTCATGATCGCATGCGCAGATAGACAGGCGTGCGATAGGTCTAAGCAGCACCGCACCATAAGTCAGCTGCTCCATCCTTATACTTTACAGATCGGAGGAACATTAGTCGGTATGTGACGCGGCAGTAGCTCGGACTTTCATTATTACGTAAGCGCTCCAGCGGCAGTGTCTCTGTCTCATAACAAACAGTACGAAAGTTAATTTGTGCCTTTTCACCGCCATGGCTTCTAAAACCACAAAAGAAACCGAGAAACACTGCGTCCTGTGCTGCCAAGAAGTCAACATCTTCGCTTTGGGAAAATGCGACCACCCGGTTTGTTACCGCTGCTCCACCAAAATGAGGGTGCTGTGCGACCAGAAGTACTGCGCCGTCTGCCGGGAGGAGCTCGACAAGGTTCGCATTCCAACGCTACTGTGGGTCGGGGATGGCGCCTGGTGGTGCTAACTAGGCCGCACCGCTTTTATAGTCTTACTGTAGAAAAACAAAATCAAAATGATATCACATTAGTCTGATTATTAGTAAATGAAAGGCATTGTAATAAGACTTAGAGGTGTCTACCAACTGCTCAGACTGTACTTTTCTCTCGCTGTCACTAGCTTAGCTAAGGCAGCTCAGCTAACATTAGCGAGTTAGCGAGCTGGCTGTGCCATAAGTCAGGTAGCTAACAAGTTGATAGTCAAAACAGGCGCAACCAGGCTTATCGTG
Organism: Plectropomus leopardus; assembly: GCF_008729295.1. Lineage (NCBI taxonomy): Eukaryota > Metazoa > Chordata > Actinopteri > Perciformes > Serranidae > Plectropomus > Plectropomus leopardus. Next base: position 24,958,805 of record NC_056479.1, read on the forward strand.
TTTAATTAATGTGACTATGAATTTGTGATTTAATGAACTGTCAATGCATTTAGCTGGTTGAACATGTCAGCTGACACCTTAAACAAATCAGCGTGTGCACGTTGTATGCTTCAGCGGTGGTTGCTACTTGCTGGTTTCTACTTCTCTGCTGCTGCTTATTTTGTGAAAAGCTAGGCCTTTTTGTAGGTTATAGTCTCTGCCTGCTTGTGACCAATTCCTTGTATGAATTGGTCTTCACGGGTAGCTGAATAGGTTTCAGTCAACTTATCAACTCAGCTGGACAGTGTCATACAAACTAGGGCCTCACCACCTGGCCTCACTTCCCACCACTCCCTTCAAAAGTAACGTTAGCTGTCAGCAACTTTTGCATGTAACGTTAGATGTTATGAGATGTTAATTGTCTACTAGTATAACAGCAGGTTTTTGTCAAAATTTGTTGGCCAAGTTTGTTTACACAACCTGGAGGACTAGCTCGGCCTCATGAGGTGACTGCATTCCCACAATTCCATATTACATGAGATCTTTGTGACAGGTGCAGCATTTTCAGTCTTTAGTTTTACCAAAATTACATTGTAAAACCTGCTTTGGAGTATCATCTTTAACAGTCAACTTCAAGGCAAATTTAGTTATGTACCACATTTCATACCTAAAGGGAACCCACAGTGCTTTACAGATTAGTCAAGTCAAGTTATTGCTGTCCAATCACAAACATGCCCCCAAGGACTGAGCAGGAGTTGTTTCAGTTAAATGCCTAAATGATCTATACAGTCCAATATCAAAAATTACAATCAGCCTCGGAGGGCTTGACAAAATCCAACATAACTCTGTCTTTTGACTGTCACAGTGGGTAAGAAAAACTCCTTTTTTTAACAGGAAAAAGTAGTAATTATTACTCCTCTACTTGCCTCTATGTATGTGTGTAGCATGATATTTTCAGCAGACAAGATTAGATAAAGTTTAATTTATCCAGAGGGATACTGCTTTAAAACATGCAATATACAAGGACTAACATAACAGCAAAAAGAGCAAATGTACAGTGAATATAAAATCCAATATGTATAAAGAAATATAAACTAAATATAAAACTAGTGAACAGTAAAGTGTAAAATATAACAAACAATAGCTAACAGTAAGGTGCAAATTAGGTTTGCAAACGTATGACATTTTTTACAGTATGATAACCGTCTCTGAAAATATCACAGAATTTTTACAATTGTCAGTCAACATTACCCTTAAACGCATGAAAACTGAAGGGTTATGATTTGGTTGAATAAAAGTTTTACTACTAAAATTGAAAATTGAATTGAAGTATGTGTAAAAGAGCTACATTTTGAAAATAATTAAAGTAAAGGTTAGAATCTCAGTCCATTTGCCTTTTTACAATAAGGTAGATAATCAAATGTACAGGTATGATAACATTTTTATTTTCATATCGAGGCATACCTTGAAACCAGTATATTGTTGCAACACCAGTACAAATAAGTGCAAACCATTATGTACAATGACACAAATAGGTTACCAGTATGAATGAGATATATACTGTGGTTACATGTAAATAGATCTGAGGTAGTTAGTCTGGATTGATTGCATGGCTAATACAGAATGTTTACAATTATGTCCATGATATTTTCTGACATTCTGACTGTCACATCGTTCTCAGGTGGTGTTCGTGAAAAAACTGGAGGCCTTCTCATCTCTGCCCTACCAGCAGTTCCCCTGCGAGAAGAAGCATGATATCTATTTCTGTGATGAGATGATCTATGCCCAGTACAGGTACTGCTTTGCTCCATTCTCCCCTCTTTATGATAGTGTTATTCATATGCTGTTAATAATTTTAACTCTGCTGTCTGATGATCTAAACAACTACACAAACATCCAAATGTTGGTAACACTTGGGTGGGTTTGTTTTTGCCATAACGTGACTGAGAATTGAAACTGAAAACTACTCTCACTGAATAGAAAACATCTGTGTTAAAGAAACTGTCGCTTAAAAGAGACAGAAGGAGAAAATAAATCAGAACATTATCATCGAAAAATAATATTAAAATATAACAGGGTGATAAGACTTTAAGTGCATAGTCAGAAAATGAAAGAGCCCCCTTAAGGGTCATACCGAGATTCACTTTTTGCATTCACTGGCAATATCTTTTCTGGTCTCTTGCAATAAGTGCTGCTCTCACTTGCGGTTACGTTTGTGTTCCCTGTCAGTACTTTTATTCTTCGTTTCCTTTGAGCCGTCTATTTCTGCTCAGCTGCTCCCAGCACAGTACCCTAGCATGGATCATCTCATTGGATTCCTTTGAACTGGGCATTAAGTATGCTCATATAAAACTGACCAGTCTGATTCTTTTTGTAGCAGTCCTGTCCTGTCCTGTATTGGTAAAAAATTGTTTTTTAAAGAAAGTTTTGATATTGTCTGTGACTCTATCTGGCTGTCAGCTGTGTTTCACAACATTTATTACAAGAGAATGCAAAAGTATTGCTAGAGAACTGCAAACATATTGCAAGGGAAAAATTAGCAAGTGTTACATTCATTCTTTATTGGTAACAAGTATACAAATGCAAGTGATTTGATGCCAGTGTTTCCTTCTAAGTTCTTTTTTTGCCATTGCGAAATTTGTTTCAATTCCAAACTCTGAAGTCACTGTCCTGTGTTTATAGAAAAGCTTTTGTCATCTCAGCATGCAGTAACCTGATGAAATAATCACTGTGGAAAGATGTATACAGTCACACACAGCATAGCACCATTTCCAAAGTGTCGACCAAATTGTGCAATCAGTGCATGTGTTTGATGTGCAAATATATAGCAGCCAGGTGCAGATAGATGGAGGGTTTAATCTCTGTTAACCAACAGTGGAAATCACCCAATAACAACAAAACAATGCGATGGAACCCTTGATTTACTTTTCTAGTCAACAAAAGTAAAATAATTTACAGTTTTAATCCAGACTGTATCTCCTCTGATTGTGTGTTTGCTCTGCCTCAACACTGATTGAATTTTGTGTGTGTGTGTGTGTGTGTGTGTGTGTTTCATCAGGCATCTGCTGTTGCCGGAGTGCCTCCGCTGTTCAGAGCCGAAGGTCTTCTCCAAGTTTGAGGAGCTGGAGCAGCACATGAGGAAGCAGCACGAGCTCTTCTGTTGCAAGCTCTGCTCAAAGCATCTCAAGGTATTCACAACCCCAAGCAGCTGATTAAGAGGCCTGTCGTATAACAGAGTAGTAAAATCACAAATATAGAGCCAAAGCACAAGCAGTCCTCAGCAAGAGATTTGTTCATTTTTAACAGACCACTTTTGAGTATATTCGCTCAAAAGATTCTCTGTGCTTTGTCATGTGCAGCTTCGCATTGGTACTTTTAAGAATGGCCACGTTCTCAAAACATATGATAGACTGCCAGTATGAAGAATTAACATTTAGGAATCTGTCTATTCTTGAGTTTTCTCTTTCGACTTTTCTCTCTTCAGAACACGCCGTGTTTTTTCTGACTCACTTTTTCTGTGTCTCACTCACTTCAATATAAAGCACACATTTGATTGGCTAAGCAGCATCACAGGAGATGATTTAACACATGCAATTAGTCTGTAAGTTTCCTGATTGCTAAACCAGTGCTACAGTGTTACACTGGATGAAATGCTTTGTCAAAATGTAACAATTCTCAGTGGTTTATTAGTTATAGGTCTGTTTCTAGATAATGTGGTGTCTGGGTCAGGACTCGGGGGGTGGAAAGGGGTGACAGGTTAACAAGTGGGTCACGTTTTGGTCATTTAACAACAAGAGGGATAGCTTTCCCGTTTAAACAAACTGATCAAACTCGATGCACTAAGTAGATTGACCTGTTTTTTTTATGACCAACGATAGAATCGATATCTGCTAAAATTTCAACAGCACACATATGGCTGTAGACCAGGTCAGGTGATGGTAATGAAGAGATATGGTAAAATGTCACAGATGAGACACTAAGGAACATTTAAGAATCCCACTTTGGGACAAATATAATCAATTATTGTTATTATAATTTTGTGAAATTGCAAATTTGTTGGTGTTAAAGCCCTCATGGTTCACCATGTACTTTACTTTCGCACCACTAGAGGGGACCGTAGCACTAACCTTGACAGTGGTACATGAGCACATTGTTGACCTGATATAAATTGGAAATGTTTCTAATCTTGTTGCTAATTGATGTAGACACCATCATGTTGTCAAGCTTACAAAGAACAGCTCAGCCTTCACACACTACAGCACTGGCTTGTAAATGATATTTAGCTGCACATATTGTAGATGCAGTTTTGATGATGAGACGATGTTGATGAAAGGGTGACAGTAGCAGCACATATTGTACTTGTGAGCTATGTTGCAGCATCAACCTTTATGGTGCCGATCCTGATGCTGCATCATTGTGACTGTCATGACCAATATTTTTTGGCTATATCTCGATGCACTATATATATATCTTGATATTTTTAAATCCCCTCAAAAGCACTTCATTAATGCTAGAGCTGGGAAATGGAATTGAACATCACAATTTTTATTTTTTAAATTTATTTTATGTATTTATACTTACCAAATTCCCTCTTTGATGTGACAGTATTCTAGGAATGACTATTGGTACTTTGAAAAAAAAGTATTATAACAATTCCATTTTTGATCAGTAATCATTAGTAATGTAGATATGACTGAGTAGGTAAAGGCAAGTATTAAAGCAAGTAGAGCTGTGTTTTTACACTTTCTGCAACACAAATTGCCCTCTGGGACAAATAAAAAAATTGTATTTAATTCATTAAATTAGAAACTAGAATAAGTGTATTACTTTTCTAGATTTGTTCTTTAGACTTTACCTCTCTCACCACCAATAGATCTTCTCCCATGAGCGCAAATGGTACAACCGTAAAGAACTGGCACGTCACAGAGCGCATGGAGACCCGGACGACACCAGTCACAGAGGACACCCGCTCTGCAAGTTCTGCGATGACCGTTACCTTGATAATGATGAGCTGCTTAAACACTTGCGCAGGGACCACTACTTCTGCCATTTCTGTGATGCCGACGGTTCCCAGGAGTACTACAGGTGTGTACAGCCGATTTACACACACACACATACACGCACACACACAGACATAAGCTTTTTTTAGTCACTCTAGTGTGGTTTTTGAAATGTGGTTTCTAACCCTGCTATCTACAGCGATTACCAGTACCTGAGCGAGCACTTCAGAGAAAGTCACTACCTATGTGAGGAGGGCCGCTGCGCCACAGAACAGTTCACTCATGCATTCCGCTCTGAGATCGACTACAAAGCTCACAAGGCTGCTGCACACAGCAAGAACCGAGCAGAGGCTCGACAGAACCGCCACATCGACCTGCAGTTTAACTACGCCCCGAGGCAGCAGAGGAGAAATGAAGGTCAGTGAGGACTTTGTTTTGTGCATGTGAGAGACTGACATCATCTTTATATTTAGAGGATTACTGTTGGTATCATTTTAGTTCAAAGGCAGTGATGTAAATAAAATGTGTGTGTGTGTCTTAGGTCTGGTGACAGGGGAGGACTATGAGGAGATGCGTCAGAGTCGAGGGGGAAGGGGAAGGCTTCATGGGGGACAGAAGAGCTGGAGGTACTCTCGGTGAGTCAGAATTAACAGTGCTGTGTTGATCGGATGGAGGGTTGTGAATTTATCATAGATGAGCATCAGACTCACCACTTAACATATCATGGGGTGGAGTTCTTTGTAAACAGCATGAAAAAGCTTTGCATAATAAGAAAAATGATGTGTGTTTGTCCATGCAGAGAGGAAGAGGACAGGGAGATGGCAGCTGCTATGAGGGCATCAATGGCAAAGCGCAGACAGGAGGAGAGAGGAGCAATGCAGGAGAGGAGCGCTCCCAAACACTGCAGAGAGGAGAGGACTGAGAGACCAGAACCAGAAGAGCCCAGAAACAGGACCGGAAACATCAAACAAATAAGTAAACCTCCAGGTAAAAAATCAAAATGTTCAAAGTTTACTTACAGTTAATTGTATAGTTAATGTATTGTTTTTGTGTTAACCATTTGGTTTACTTACACAGCAGACCCCCATATTGTCTTGTTGCATCACGGGATGGGAGTATTTAAGCTGTTAAGGGCTGATACAAGTATTGCAAGTCAAACTCAGTCAAACTCTCACACACCTGAGAATCATTAAACAGTCTAAAAAGACAATGAATTCATTTATCTATAAATAAGGCCTTAATTTTGGTCAACCTCTATACTGTATGAACCCTGTCACAGTGCTGATGTATCTCTTGTCACCTCTTTAACAGTGAGAACAATGAAAAGCACCAGTCCAGGGGAAGAAGAGGACGACTTCCCAGCTTTAGGAGCCACAGCTGCCCCATCCATGTAACTTTTTACACACAGATCAAACAGAAATTCTCACAAACCACAGTGGGATGAAATGTTAACCTGGGCCATCATCAGTTTTCAGGCACTTTTTGCAAGCATTAAAACCTCTGAAACCTGAAAAAATAGTGGTTTCTTTAAAAAAAAAAAATATATATATTGTAAATGTAAATGATTATAAGTGTGTTAGAAAACATGGGGAAAATTTTCAGAAAATATAATAATATTTACGTTTAACATCATGTCAAAGAAATATGTACGTGTTTGCATATCAGCATGTTTTCAAGTCATTCCTTTTAAATGTATTTTCTTTTTTTAAAATCTCTTTTTGTGCTTTTTTTTTTAGTGATTTCTTGTCAAGTTGTTCTTTACCTCCTACCAGTGTTTTTCAAAAATCTTCTTTTTTTTATTTGCTCAAGTTTTAAAGGGCTAATTTTCTGTTGTTTGTATCCCACCAGGGTGAAGTCAGCTCCAGCGATAACAGCAGCACATGCGGCTCTGAAAGAAGACGACTTCCCGAGCCTCTCAGCTGTAGCTGTATCATCCCCCATGACCCCAGCTTACTCTGCGCAGCCAAGGAAGACTTCGTCCTTCCAAGAGGAGGATTTCCCCGCTCTCGTGTCCAAAATCCGGCCTCTCAAACACACAGCTAGCACCAACTCCGCCTGGTCCAACCACACTGCTGCAGCTAAACCCATCTCCCAGCCCCCTCCATCCTCCAGACCTTCCCCTCCACTCTCCTCTGCGCCCTCAGGCCCTCAGCTCCTCTCGTCCTCAAACTCTTCATCATCACGGAGGAAAAAGAAAGTCGGGGACAACGGAAAGGCACCAACCACCCGGTCTCCTCCTTCCTCTGATGACGATAACGGAGGATTGACGCAGCAGGAGTTTCGCTCAGTGCCCACCATGTTGGATATCTCCTCTCTGCTCACTGTTAAAGGAGGCAACAACAAATCCTCCTCCGTTGCCTCCAACCCGACCGCCAGCACTGATCCTCCTACCTCTAAAGCCAGTAAGAAGAAGAAACAGCAGAAGAACACGGCTGCTCCCTCCACTTCTGTGTCTTCAACATCAGGGACGACACAAACTGTAAGTACGATCTCAGTGGAAAAGGCAGCACAAAAGGAGAACGTCCCTGAGAAGACCTGGAACAAACCGCCCTCCAGTTCTGTGACGCCGACACTCCTGAGTGGGTTGGCTAACGGCCACTCTGAGAAATCACCACCTGCCAGTAAGAAGCCAGCTGTGGCAACCTCTCATCCCAAGGCAGACCCCCCTGCTGAACCAGAGGAAGAGTTCCCTGCTCTCACGACCAAGAACCCGCCACCAGGTACAACGACACTTATCCCTCAGGGCCTGCTTTGATAATACACACACTCGTATCGCTCTGAGCACAAAATGTGCTTTTCAAAATTTAAGCTTTAAAAAATGTTATACATTAATATGATCTCCTTTCATTGAGTCAATTTTTTTAACCAACCATTTCTAATCATAAATATCGAATATTCATCAATTTTCAGAATTTTAACCTTTTAAATTGTCTGATTTTTGTCATGATGCCACTGTGTTTTTTCGATAAAAAAAACAAACAGAAAATGAATTATTTTCAATATACTACTTGCAAAGTAGTTGATTATCACAGTCTGGGATATGTCAGTGATGAGCAGCAACACTGATTGTGACAGTGCACCTGATGGAAATAACGGGTTTTCTCCATATGCCAAATATGGTAAAAATGACATCATCAGATGGAGAATAGTAAAAATTAGGCATTATGCAAAAGCCTAGAATGAATCCCAGAAATAATACTATGCTTGTTTTAATGCTTTGGCGGCTGTGAGATCAAAAATCGCAGTTTGAATGCGTTTCAATGGTGCATTTTTTGCACTTAACAGTATGAACGTAACAAGTGTTTTTAGACTTACTGTAGGAGTGGAGCTGGAAAGTCCAAGATTAAACAAAAATTTTTCAAAAGTTATGCCATACGTATGAACACAGCCAAAATAATAAAAAAAAGAGGAATGAAAAGCGCGTCAAACAGTTCCCAAGGGTTAATGAAGGAAAAGGAATTGGTTTCATCACTAAGAAGTTGGAGGTGTGCAGCTCTTCATCAAACAGCTCACTGTGGCTGTTCCTGATTGTTACATTGCTCCCGGCAATATATGAAACTTGTCCACTGTCTGCATTCTTGATAAAAGATAGCAGTAGGCTACTTTCACTGACAAACACATTGTATCACTTATGCCAACTTCACGATAAAACTCAACTCATGTTTTGTCAGTTAAATGTGTTAAATGTGAAGCTGCAGCAGTTAGAAATGTTTGTTTTACATCAGCAGTGACTGAATACATCGCTCTACAGATAAGCGTCATCAGTGAATACCTTTTCACGTCAGACGTGCGGTGTAATAACACTGATGTATTCACAAGTTTAATGCCAGATGGGCAGATATCCTCAGTGTTGCATTCCTAGCTGACATTATGTTTATCTCTCAGGCTTCAAGTCTTCCTTCCCGCTGAAGGCGTCAGCTTCTGCCCCATCTTCCACTCTGCCCCCATCTTCCACTCTGCCCCCACCTCCACCCGGCCTGGGAGTCTCAGCCACTAAACCTCCTCCAGGTTTCACTGGGATCCCCCTCAACAGCAATGTGGTGGAGCCCGCTCCGACTGCAGTCAACCTGTGAGACACTCTCCTGTTATAATACATGATCTCATTCTGGTTTATTTGTGTTTAACAAAGATTTTGTTGATGTCAGTGTTTGTAGTACCTTATGAGGTATTAAGTGGGTGAATGTGTGATTTCTTTTTAATTTTATTTTTTTATCGATGTGCCAGGCCACCGAAGGTGTCGAGCAGTGGTTACCTGGTGCCAGATGACTTCCACCAGAGAAACCTGGATCTGATCCAGTCCATTAGAAAGTACCTCCACAACGATGAGTCAAAGTTCAACCAGTTCAAAAACTACTCTGCACAGTTCAGACAGGTACTCTCCACGTAATAATCAATTGGCCCTGAAAAACTAATATTGATTGACCCTTAGTTTTTAGATGTGGATACAAAAATGGACACAACACCACAGTTCTGGAGCCCCAAGTAAATGTTTGTGTGTCGATAACTCGGCAGCTTCCTTTCTGTGCTTCTCCTGACTGTCTCTCTTTGTTCCCAGAGCGTGATATCAGCAGCGCAGTACCACAGCAGCTGTAAGGACCTTCTTGGAGATGACTTTAACCGCATCTTCAACGAGCTGCTGGTGCTCTTGCCGGACACTGGCAAGCAGCAGGAGCTCCTGACTGCCCACGGAGACTGTAAGGCGCTGGAGAAGCAGTCCGGCACTGGAGGAGGGAAGAAAAACAAGAACAAGAAGAACGCCTGGCAGACGCCGACCACAGTGGCCAACACTGCGGCTGAGCTGGATTGCCAGGTGTGCCCCACTTGCAGACAGGTACTTGCCCCTAAAGACTTTAACTCCCACAAGACCCTGCACATCAGGGACAGTGAGGAGTTCCCTTCCTTGCAGTCAATTAGCCGTATCATCAGCTAGCCACCTCTTGTTTTCTTTTCTCCGCTCCGTTTGCAGTTGTGGGGCGATTTATCAGTTTCAGCCAGAGTGGAAAACAGTTTCCCATGTGACCACGTCCCAGTGGAGTTTGGGGCTTATAGCTCATGACGAATTGGAATTTAAGATGGTTTATGGTGTTTTTGCGTTTAAAGGGGATCATTTTGATAGGTTCGTGTGAACGATTTCACAGTTTAAACACACAGGGTCGCTCCATTACAGCTCTTATTTCCGCTTTGAGGACGTCTCCAGCTGGCACTGGCACTGGCAACGTCAAACTAAAACTGTTGATTTTATTTAATGAAAGAGGACAGACAAGCTAAGGCGTTACTTGAATTCATCGCTCCCTGACACAAAAATTGTATTGATATACATTTTTTACCTTGCTTTGTGTTTTCACCTTAACAGAGGACGACAAAATGTATTTTGTTAACATCAGAACTGATAAAGTGTGTATGTCTCCCCCAGCGGGGCCGCTAGGTTAAACAACAAAATAAACACAAAGGTTCGGTTCAACGTTCAGCACCATATTTATTTAAATGCAGCTGTTTAATTGCTTTTAATTGTTCGTTGCTTCATGCAGAGGAAGGCATGTTGAGTGTTTGAGTGGGAGGATTGTTCCTGTTGTGTGGGAGGGTGAGTGACAAGTTATGCTGCTTCAGGAATTAGAACAATTTTTTTAATGTATACCAGCTTTTTTAATTGTCTTCACTCACCATTAGACATGATTTATTGACAGATGGATTGATTTATTCGGTGATGACCAAACAATAAGAGTGTCCTTGCATGCTTTTTACGGTTAGGTTTTAATGATACATCTACTTTTTTAAGGTTTACTATGCAGGATTGTCTGTTGTTTGTAAGCAGGCTCGCGCAACCCCAGATTCATTCTCGTTGGGTGTTTTGCCTCGCTGTAATTACAGTTTTTTGATCATGGTGTCTCTTAAACCCCTTTCACTTCCTGTTTAAGGGGCAATATTGCATCATTGTGCTGCCTTGCCGTTCTGTGGAAAAGGTATGATTGCTGAATAGGGGATAGAGTTGTCAAGCAGACAGCAGAGGTAGTAACAGCACCAAAACGACGTCTCCGTAAACAGGACAGCCAGCAGGACGGGACTATAGGCTGGACAGCGTTACACATGCGACCCACTGCGGGAAATGAAAAAGCAGCTAGAAGCAGTTAGCAGTAGGGTTGTACCCGAATCAGAATTATGTCCGTTAAATTAGATTCGGCTGTTCAATTCAAATATTTGATGGTGGCATTCATTTAATATAGTAAACAAGCGAATGGTGCTAATGACAGATCGTAAATGCACAACAAATTTTTTTGCAGATCGTAACGTGTTAACTTGCTGTGAGCTGTAAATTCACCACTTCTTCACCTTATGGTGCTGTCGCTCTCTCCCTTCGTGCCGCTACGTGAATGTCAGCAGCTGCTTGTACCAAAGAGTTGTATGAAAGTCAAGAGCACTCACTCTGCAGCAAAATCTGGGGACCAAAATGTTCCCAGAAGCACACTGCTTAGCACACTGAGCAAAACAAAAAACAAAAAAACAACTGCTTGACTTGAAGAAATCTAATTCGAATGAGGGGTCTCCGACTGATCATTTAAATCTCCAACTTTCTTTAGGCAGCCCTACTTAGCAGCTAACTCAAAGAAGAAGAATAGCACTTTCAAATGTCAGCAAATTAGGAAAAAAAGATTCGGGAGCTCCTTAACCTTCTGGGAGATCGACCGCCATGTAACAGGAACAGTAAATGATTGTTATTGCCATGTTAATACCCTATTTATTATTTATAAATCTCTGCTGAAGTGTATGTTATATTACACATTCAGGGCCGATGCCGTTATGTCACAAACAAAAAAATTCCGCACCGGAGCGACATGATGCCACTGTTTTTTGGTTCTTTGTAAAAATGTGAAGGCAGCGCAAAAGGAGGGACTTAGCGTCCCTATAGCGCAATCTCTGTGTAAAAACGGCTTTGGATGCCTGCTTTTTGCAATCTGGCACCTGGTCATTATCTTTTTGTAAACGTCCTGAGCACGGATAATAATTTCTTTTTAAAAAAAGGCAGAGGACAGGATTTCTGCAGAAAAATACATTGTATAGACATTGTTATTAGGGAAATCCTGCATAGTATACCTTAAAGGATCTGTGGTGAAATGAGACATTAACCATTGAAGTTACCAGTAGCTCTTTTCATTCAGATTTTATTGAGGTATACATATTACTATAATGAGTTTATCATTAACAAATGAATGCTTGCAACACAAAAAGCACTGTAATTTTCACACTCTCCACTCCTCTGCCTCCATTTGATTTCCAGCTTTGACACACTGGGCATGTTTACTCTGTTAGAGGGGGACTGGTCACATCCAGTACACAATCTGTTCATCTTCTCTCTCAGGACCCTTCGCCTGCACCACTGCCCACCTGGGTGTGTGTCTGTCCTGCGTGTGTCTGTCGTGTGTGTGTATGTGTATGTGTGTATGTGTGTGCCTGAATGAGTGTGTAAATAGAGTTTGTCTATACATCACACAGCAGCTCACACTATTTTCTGTCTGGCTTCAATAAAGCTGTTTCTGTCAGCACTGTTTGTTTCTGTATCTTTGTTGGTGTGTGTGTGTGTGTGTGTGTGTGTGTGTGTGTGTGAGAGAGAGAGAGACAGAGAGAGAGAGGGAGAAATGTATGGTGATGGTGTCACACGGGTGTTTTATATTATCCTGTAGTTCCTGGGACAATACTTGCCCCATAAAACAAACTGTGTGTCTTCAGAATCAGCTACGTGCCAGTATATCAACTATGTGTGATGTATTATGGGGAAAAGCAAAACTACAAAGTAATATGCTCTTTTCCCAGAAACACAATGTTCTACGTTTTCTTAAAATGTGGAATAATTCCTCTTTTTCATTCAAGCCTTTAATAATTCTACCAAACATGGTAATTCCTCAGTTTTTTGGATCCATACTGTACCGTAATGCCTCAAATATTGAACTATGTCTAATAACTCAAATTATGACTGTCCATAAATGACTTTAACGCATTCATTTTTTAAAAGTGACTATCCCAAGTTGACTACGTGCAGACTTTGGAATCTGCCAAACTCACTGAGTCAAAGTTGACTGATTCTGGAGATGGACACGAGTCTGTATCTGTAACTGTAGTTCATTCAATAATTTTGTTTTTCTTAGTTAACTTTAGAGGAGATTTCAAATATTATATGTATATTGTGTAATGTCATATAACCTAAAAATGTCATCACTAATGATTCCTCCTGTAATCTGGTACCTACTCTGAAATAGAGGCTGGGAAAGTCCCTTAAAAATGGCTTTCTAATAACTAAAATTATAGCTAGGTCTTGTGGTGCATCAGAATGAAAAGTTCCTCCAGTCCAAAAACAGCCGTTGTTACATTATTCTGCATTGTCATTTTAAGCATGGGTGTACTTTGTTATGAAATATTGATTATATCGGCTTTAAAAATAATACATGACACATTAAGTCAGGGACAGAAACAGGCAGTCCAAAACATGTTTTCTTTTTTATTCGAGTGACGGTCAGACTGCAGTCCAGAGACATTCAGGTAATAGACAGTGACACACATCTCTGTACACAGCGTTTTTACACTGAAGAGGTCAAACACCCTCCGAACAGGAAGAAACAACTCAGAAGAAACATGTTAAAGGGGTAGCACGCTACAAAATCAATGTTTACTTGTTTTTTGATCGATGGGGATTCAGTTTTTATTATCAATATTATGGGGGGAGATATTGTAACATCCATGCAATGTGTTATTATACTGGAAACCACATGACTGATGGCGTCCGCGTTACTACATATCACCTTTTTATAATCTCAGTCTAACAAAACGACAGCATGATCACATAAAACTTTGATTTTGGCGCCGATGGCCCCTTTAAGAGTGGTCAAACAAAGTATTTCCAACAAAGAGTGCATTCTAGTTAATAAATAATCATTATTAATATCATTTTTATATTTTCAGTAGTACAGGACAAACCATACCCGAGACAGCATCACACACAGGTTCCATTTACTTCAATAACGTACTGAATTTTACAATCAACCAATACCACGGTAGTGTACATGGGCCAGAGCACAAAACATAGAGAATGCTTGTAATATTATTTTTATCTACCACACTGACTGAAGAAGAGACCGAAGCACTGAGGACAATAATACAACCTGACCTGACAGTACCCCAAATGACCTTAAAGTACCCCGACAATACTCCAATACATCAGTCAATACCCTAGTCTTACCCAACCACAGGTTACTAGCTGTCCGGTAATATCCAATATTTAACGGCCCAGTCTCCAGAGGAAAATGTATGCATTGTACGTTTCTGCAAACCACGGTTATATTTTTAAGTTCCATCCGTATCGCACAAAGATTTCTAAAATGATGCAATTCTGTTTGCATGTACTGGCTTTGTCAGATTTGTGACTTGCTGTGCATCCCAATATATAGTATGCCAAAAAAAGATTTAGTAAGTCCCAATACATATTATGTCAAATGTAGTATGCTGAAAAATATACCAGGATGTTCTACTATATTTGGGGGCTTTTTGCAGTATGCAAGCCAGCATGCTTTTCCGGGTATTCTGACCTACAGTCCTCTGCATGGCAGCAGATTTGTCACATCGACTGGGCTGCAAATAGATGTCATCTCGTTGACAGCTGTCAGATGGAGCAATGACCGATAATAGCGCGTTCAAATGACGAATGACTAATAGGAGTATAGATTCTTTAAATGAACAAAATAATCATAAAGATTATCAACAGCAAAAGGATAAAACTATGAAATAAGATTGACATAGAAATTCATTTGTGTTGTGAATATAATTTTAGAAGCTACAATGTAGCTTTAACTTAAAAGCTTAAAGTACATACATACATGGTTCCTAAAGTAACAACAGCAGAGCTCTGTGGGTTGACCTCTGTTTCTGGTGAACTTGGCAAATGTCGTTTTTGTTGTATTTTCCAGGTAACATATGAGCAAGAGGGTCAAAGTCCAGAGTGTAATGTTACGAGACAGTACATAGTATCTCCAAATTGTGTGCATACTGCATGCAGCAGTATGTTCTTTTTAAGGACAGCTGCAGTACCTACTAAAAGTAAAAGAAAAATTATGCAAGTCAGAACACAACCTTTGATAACAAGCAAGCTGCAATCTGTTAGAGACCAACAAACAACACGGGTTGTTTTTAGTGAGCTTTCGCTGTTTCCAGCAGCGATTGTGCCGCTGAATGTAGATGATTTAAAAGCGTAATGTTTTCCTAACCATAACCAAGTGTTTTTTGTTAATTGCAGCATTGCTGATGTTTCAGCATATCAATATTGTACAAATGTTACATATCGATGGTTTGCAGAAATGTAAGATGGCAACATTTATTCTGCAGATTGGGTTCGATTCAACGAACTAAACCAGAAGTTTTTCCAATTCTAGCATAAATGTTCACATCGTAGTCCCAGAAATCTCGTATTCACATTCATATTAGAATGAACAAAAAAAAGCAGTTGCTTCAGGAAACAGTTGGCAGTGATGTTCACACAACTTGTGAGCTACAACATGAAAAACAACAAGAATAGTCCTTTCACCGAAAACACTTCATGGCATAACCACTCAACCTGAGAGCAGTGGTGTAGTGGATGGTGTACACACCTCTTTTTCTGCAAGTACACAGATGTATAGAGTATATACCCAATTCCTCCTCTGAAACCTACCTGTCTACGCTGCAGTGCACCCACTTCAACTACCATGACACCACTGCCTCAGAGTGTTTGGAAAACCCAACCTGAAACCCCTTCCAGTAATACTCCAGCAGTGTTGCACTGAACCAAAATCCTAAAATAAAACTGTTATCCCTCAATTTTGAACATGTACTAACCTAACTATGCACCCACTGACAGACAGTCAGGGGAATTAAATGTTTATAAAAAGCCATGCTTACAGGTAAATCTTACACTGAGTGGCCTCGGCTCGGTTTTACAGTTTTAAAACTTAATCCTTTTTCGTGCTCGAGCTAGAACAAACAGAAATTTGCTTCATTTTTATTTGCTGTAAGACTAAAGGCAGAATCTGCATTGTTAATTTGTGAGCCGATATTTCAGTATCACCTGTTTTGTGTAGAGTAGGCCACCCTTTTTAGAGTTTTTGGGACCATGTATGTACTTTGTTAGCCCGAGGCCCTACAACCTTACTACACTTTAAAGTTCAGTTCCTAGGTGCAGAAAATTACAGACAGCATTTTGGGCAAGCTTCATCCAGAAGCAGTGACACACGTACACACTTGGGCATTTACATGTATTATTAATAAGATCATGAGTTGAAGATAACGTCACTGACTAAACAAAGAGTTGTTTGGGGTCACAGATCTGGCAATAAACTGTGATTAATTAAACACAAAAAGGAATCCTGTTATCTGCACTGATGGCTGGCGAATCTCACTTTGCAAAGCAACTTAAGAATTACATAGTATTCATATATATAATGAGATCTATACAATTATTTCATGCATTATTATCATGATTACTTTTAGAAAAGCCCCAGTTGTCACACTGCTGCAGTACCTTAACTGGTCTGCAGAGGGCGCAGTTTACTCTGTTAGAATAGCAAGCAAGGCGTTCAACAGGTCAATTATATCTTTAACATGTTTTATATTTGGCTCTGTTCATTAAAAAACTCTTTAATACATTGTAATTCAGATATCTTGATAGTGACACTGATAATATATTAAGCAGAAAGACTATTATTTTTATTTGGGGGAATAACTAAACGTTCGATTTCTTCCTCTGCACTAAAACTTTGACAAACACATGTTCAAGAAAATAAGTTTTATGCACCACAAAATATATCGAACGCCACGCATTCGCACGCTCTCGCACACATCTCTCATTCATGCTAATATACGGGCACACTTGTTGCACGTGGACGCACTCCTCAAACACACACACACACACACACACACACACACACGCACGCACACACACCAAAACTACAGATTTGCTCATGGCGAGTGTACGTGAACCACAACACAGACACTGCTACACACCGACATGGTTGGCATGGTTACTATCTACATCAGGGCCCTTAGTGACCAACATCCACCCAACCCTGTCCCTGTCACCATGGCAACAAATTCAGAGCCCCCCACCCTCCCTCAGTGGCAGGACTGCAGGATCGATGAATTAGCCAGCTAGCGATCCTGAACATCCCACAAACAGATTTTTCTTTTTGCCTGAGACTGCACTGAATCTTCCAGCAACCCTCGCTGAAGAAAAGCTCGTCTGTCGCCCCCCCCGGCTTTGTGATTACATAAAATCCTATAAGACAGTAACAACATAGTAGTAACGCAGTAATCAGAAAGACAGCAATAAGAACACAGGGCAGTTTGGCAGCTTCTAAAACGTAAACATAAACAGACCTGACTTATCCAGAGTCTCCCCTCTCGCCCCATTTAATACACACAACACCCAACGTAGGACACTGTCTCAAATCACACTGCATACATTCTCTGGTGCCATGGACAGATTAAGAGATTTAAGGGCCCCTGGACACAGACAAGTTGAAGACCCCCCACGTCCTCTTGGTGGTGGCCTTTCTGAGTCTCTTTGTGGTTGTTTTGCATTGTTTTTAAGTCTTTAAATGGTCTTTTTGTGTGTCTTTTTCATCTTTTTGTCTCTTTGTAGTCATTTTGAATCTCTGTGGTGATTTTGCATTTCTTAGTCGTTGTTTTGCTCGTCCTTGTCCTTGTTTTGCATCTTTTTGTGGTCATTTTGAGTCTCTGTGGTCGTTTTGCGTTGTTTTCAGTGTGGTTTTTTTGTGTGTCTTTGTAATTGTTTGCATCTCCGTAGTCGTAGTTCGTTGTAGTTCTGCATCTCTTTGCAGTTGCTTTTACATCTCCTTGGAGTTGTTTTGCTTCTTTTTGTTGTTTGTGTCTCTTAGTGGTCATTTTGTGTCTCTTTGTAGTCTTTCTGTCTCTGTAGTCATTTCAGATCTCTTTGAGGTTGTTTTGAGTGTCTTTAATGGATGCTGTATGTCTCTTTGGTCATTTTGAATCTCTATCTTTTGAGTCTTTCCAAATCTCTTTGAGGTTGTCTTGTGTCTCTGTGGTCATTGTGTATCTTTTTGTGTTTGTTTTGAGTCATTAGTGGCAGTTTTTGTCTCTGTTGTTGTTTTGTGTCTCTATTGTTTTGCATCTGTGTCTCTTTGCCGCCTTTTTATCAAGTTGCAGTCTTTAAAAATTGAGGTTGTTTTGAGTCTTTTTGTGGTCATTTTATGTCTCTGTGGGGTTTTTTTTTCCATCGCTTTGTGGTCATTGTGCATTTCTTTGTAGCTTTTTTGTAATTTTGCTATTTTGCTTGTTCCAACAAGAAATATTAAAAATCACTTCAAACAGAGGCTCCGTCTGGTCCAGGGGCCTCCTGAGCCCTTGGGCTTATGCTCCATGGGCCAATCAAATAATCCATCGCTGCCTGGCACAGAAAAATAACAGACTGATAAGTGATTCATTGTGGATTAAATTTTCCCCTTTGAAATCTGACCCTTTTTGCATGAACAAACCAGAATCACGCAGATTCAGCTGTTGTGACAATGTAGTCGAGAAATATTTGCATTGTGACGATGTTTTTCTTTAAAATGTATTAAAATAATGATTCCACCACACAGAGGAAGACCGTCAGTGCTTGACAAGATGCTTTAAGAGCTTGCTGACAAATATTAATTTAATTTAAATTGGCAACAAGCTTTTGTGGATGTGAGATTCAGACATAACTTCCATATCTTGCAAACTTCAGTCAAGTAAGATCAACGATTTTAATTTGGAAATTTGCCTGAGATTTGTCGTACAGTTCAAAGACTAGTATGTAATTTGAGACAATGCCTAAAGTTGGTCTCATCTGACGGTACTTATCCTACCTACAGTACAGTATATAACTACCTACAGACCTACATAAGAATGTGAGATATTGCACTTAGTCACAAAACGTTTTTGTTTTTTACAGCATGTGGAAATCTACTAAATTAAGTCACTGTCTGAGACACACAGTACAGTATGGCACTTAGTTGATCTCTAAGTTTGGAAACATGCAGATTCAATACACATGATCACTTTTAACTGCAGCAGGGAGAGGGGGAGGAACGACCAGACCGTACTGTAGCTTAAAAAAAGAAAAGAAAAGATTCCCCGTGCTGTTTGTATGAAAGGGGATTCTGATACTCGAAAGAATGAAAAGAATAAGATGAAGGTGGCGTATGTGAGTGCCTTCTGCACTATTTTTATCTAACTCTTGCTTTGTGGTGGAGCCACTCACTTTTTGATCCCTTCATCTCTTTTTTTGTTGTCAAAATAGTGGCCTCCTCTCCAACATTTCCTCCTCTTGTTTTCTTTTTCTCTCATCTGCTCTGATCTGAGGATTTGCGAAAAGTTCAAGAAAAGTGCAGATAAAGCTGGAATGTTACGGAAGGAAAGGGAACGAGAAGAGGGAACAAAGAAGGGGAGGCCTTTTTTTGTAAAAGAATTATTGAAAACTCAGCCCAGATCAACACATGAAACGACTGCAGGTTTAACATCAAAGAAAGCAATTTTCTATCACTTTCCTCTCATCCATCTCCCGACCTTCCTCTTCCACCATCAGGTCTATCCTATCTAGTAAATGGGAACCTGGTATGTGGGTGCTGCGTTGTTCTCGGTGAATGGGGGGCTCTGGTAGGCCTCTGTGGTCTCGGTGGTGCTGCCTCCAGGTGAATTGGACGGGTACGGCTGGGTGGGCGCGCCGCCGTCCATGTGCTCCGTAGTGAACAGAGTCATGTCTGTGCCGAGCAGATACTTCTGGACCGCACGCACTGTTAGACCAGCCTGCAGGGGGAAGACAGAGGGGGGATACACGGTAAAGATTAGAGAAAACAGCGCTAGATACTGCAGTAGTCAAAGTAATAATAAGCCATAATAAATCATGAAAGCTGGATTTTAGCTGATTGCATTTGCCTCTATAGGAATAAAGTTACCTCGACTTGCCTAAAAGGAAAAGTTTCATTTTGGAAAAACTGCTTATTGGAACATCACTCTCATGTCTGTTCAGCCCAAAATCAAAGAAACACATTTTTCCTCTTACCCGTAGTGCTATTTATCAGTCTAGGTTGTTTTGGTGTGAGTTGTATATCATATTTATTATTCATTATTTTTACTAATTAATTTCTTGCAATTTTTGGGAATTTCTTGCTCATTGCCCTTTTTGAAAGAGGTCAAATCTGTTTTCTCAGGGTTCAAGGATTTCAATACTTGTGAAAGGTGCCTGAATGCAGCACAAGAAAAGTGATGTCGATACAGGTGTTAAAAAGAAATCAATCTTCTGATCTAACTCTCCACAAGAAAGTGAATAAGGGTATTTCCCAAAATGCAGAACTATTCCTTACAAGAGTTGCATGTGACAATGTTTAGATGGTAACAACGACACCTCTAAACTTAATAAACCTCATTCACTAGTTAAGTAGGGGCAGCATAAAAACATCAAGCCCAATTCGGCAGATGCATGACCAGTTTCTCATCATGTCAGAAACAGATTAATGTTGATAGTTTAGCTCATGGATAGATTATCATGACCAGGCACTGCGGGGCCGAACTGGTCAGGGTGCGTTTTAATCCAGAGCCTCTGTTTGAAGTGCTCTTAACTTTTCTCTTTGGAAAGTCAGGTTGCTCAGTCAGATTGGTCTGATTATGTTTCTCCAGCTTGGCTCAATATAAAGACATAAATCTGAATAAAAAAGAAATTTAGTGTGTGATTTTGTATCTGGCAGCCTTTCTTTGTCTTCACTGTGATTTTCAAACCAACAGAAGCACTTTGAAGTCATAGCTGACCTGCCAGATGTGGTTAAAAAATATGAAAAAAGAAAATACCCAGAGCCCATTGTCTCATAATCTGTCTGTGATCTAGGTGTTATTGAACATTTATCCAACAGCTGTGTGTATTTTCTGTGATCCTGATGTGAAAAATTGAGTACAATGGCTTGTTTTTTAAGGTGCAGGAACAGTTCATTTTAACATTTCGGTGTAGGAGAGCAGCTGTCACTCATCTATAGGCCGGTCTGCGCTTATTAACAATAACCCTCACCCAACCAAAAGCCTACTGACTGACTGAGCCTAAATCAGCCCAGTGTTAAGGGAGACGGCCACAAAACAGGCTGCAACGTAACCACTCTGGGCACCGGTTATGTGCATCCACTAAGTGTTTGTTTTTGCCACTGACAGGCTCAGATTGTTATTCTAAGTTTCTGACAACATCATGGAAAATATCCCTACAGATACAGACATTTTTTTTAAAGATTAAGATACAACCTTGAATTTGCTATAGCCAAACCACCAGACTCCATTTAAATAAACAGGAATTTAAGCATTTATAGAGCCAGCAGATTTTCACATCTAACTAGGTGAAGTAACCCTTCGAAACCTAAACAAATTCTTTCAAAAGCTTCGGAAGAGGGCAGTGAGCTACTTCACAAGAAATGCCCCCCAAAAATGCAAGAAATCAAAAAGTTAGCATTACCTAACTAGGGACAAAAAAAAGAGTAAAAAACAAAAACATCAAGAAAATGAAATGGACTGTGTGGTCATGCCCTAAATGTTTACATTGCAGCCTGTTTTTTGGCCGCCCGCTGCAGCGTTCTCACTCGAAATGGGACCTGTTTCAAAAATTGTTGTTAGTTAGGCTTTCAGACACAAAAACATGGGAAAATAGGGTCCAGGTTTACAAATACCAAAATTAGCCTTTAAAAATAACTTGCCAGAAACAGGTAATTAGGTTGATAATTCTATTTAAATAGAATTTGTCTTTTTGTGTAACAAAATGATCATCTGACGTTGCATGTGAGTGTATATGTGTCTCTATGTATATGCAGTTGCTTGCTCTCACCCAGGTGATTATGGAGAAGAAAGAGAAGGCGATGGCGGCCCGCGCTGCGTCTGCACCCTGGTTGAGTGGCAGCTCATCAGGCGTAGTCCGAGACCACTGATTGGCCAGGAAGCAGAAACTTACAAAGTACAGGAAGGTCCAGAAACCTGCAGGAGACCAACAGAACAATAACACTCTGTTACAACAGACAGAAAGGTAATTTCCATGTTAACTTTCCACATGAAACACAACAACCTGCAGGTGCTGATTTCTAAAATCTGGGCCAGCTGAAGCATTTCTTTGTTCCCTTTAAAAACAGAAATACTCTCACTTCTCTAATACCTTTTATGTGGGTTCACAGGCTTGTTTTCTCTGGATGTCTTGTGGTGTAAGAAAGCTTTCATCTGAAACAAAGACGCCGCCCAGTTGGGCTACTTTTTGTGGTATTTTGGGGAAACCCAGCCTTTTTAAAATCCAGAAGTAAAGCACAGGCCAACTATGAAATGTCCACAGTGCAGATGCTGTGTCTTGCACTTCCTGACTCTTAAAGACATAAGGGGCTGTTCATTACTATTGAGAGGGGAGGGGGTGGTGCAAAACTGAGGGGGCACTTTAAATATATTTTTAAGCACTTTTTTTTCTTTCTGGCTGAGTGGAGGGAATATCAACTTTAAATTATCATACCCTCAAAGCCCCAAAACCCACATGCTGGCTTTAAAGGCATGTGTTCTTTAAACATTTCCAAAATTACACCATTTATCGTAGCCAGAAAATGTGAATTAATTTCCCCCAGTCTGTTTAAAATAAAAAAAACTGCCAAAAATATTTTCAAAGAAAAAGAACAAACGAGGAGTATTGATGGTGTTTTATAGAGAATGTGTGGTCGCTAACATTTGCCTCAAAGTCATGGAAATCTATTGGTTAAGTTGTGTATGAACCTGAATATATAAAAAAAAACAGTCACAACGCAGCCAATCCCTACTCTGATAAAGCACAGTCCCAAAGAAAATTTTATTCATGTCATCTGTGTTTTCTTGTGTGTGTAAATAAGACGATCGCCTCCTCACCTGAGAAGCCGATCTCAACCATGATAGCCTTCTTCCTGTCTTTGACAGAGCTGATGGAGGAGAACTTGTAGTCGACCAGGAAGAAGAAGGAGGACGCCAGCAGGCCCACCAGGCCCACGAACACGCCGTAGTTACAGGCGTCTGCGTTCTTATTGTAGACGCAGTAGAGACGCTCGCTGCCGATGTTGACATAACCTTCGTTCACGATGGAGGCAAAGACCACCAGGGAAAATATCTGTGGACGAGGGACACAAGTAAAGGAGGTAAGATATTAAAATTCAAATTATTCCCTAAACTTTAACTCCTTAAAATTTGAGCAAATTGGCTGGATTTATTTGAAAGCAATGAGCAACTTTAGAAGAAATGGCCCCCAAATTTGTAAGAAATTAGTAAAAAGTACAAAAGGGATGAATTGAATTAGCTCACACACAAAAGGAAAGCAATTTAAATATAAAACAATAAAAACAGGATTTTACCTGCAAAAAGAGTGCTTAAAAAGTAAAAAACAAAACACAAAACTGTAGTATAATTTTAAATATTTGATTATGATAATCATAAATATAGTTTTCAACTTGATTACAATAACCACCAAAACTGGCTTGGTCTCTGTCAAAAAACATGGGAAAGAAATGAGAAGAAAAGAAGAAATGACCCCAAAATTAGCAGGACATTACTAAAAAAGAAAAATACCTGAAAATTAGTGGGAAAAAAGTTTTAAAGAAAAGACAAAAGAAAAAAGGGAAGTGACCTGGAAAAGGAGCTTTCTTTCTCTTTTTCCATAAACATTTTCCCTTGCTTTTTAAAAATATTTTTCAATCAACTAATTTCTTTCAATTTGTGGGACATTTCTTGGCACGTTGCTCATTTTCTTTTTTCCCTTTTCATTTGAAAGAATTCAAACCAAATTTGATCAGGGTTCAGACTTTTAAATATCTGTGAAAAGCGTCTGAAAGTAACACAAGAAAAAGTGATGTTTATCCAGGTTTCAGAGGGTTAATTCTCTTCTTTTCTTTACATACAAACATTGTTGCAGAGTCACTGGAAACAGGACTGTAACTGCACTGCTCGAGAGCGCCTCTTCGAGCGTGCTCAGGCCAAAGGCATTAACCTAATTTCACCCTTTTTCTCTCTGACTGACTGAAGAGGTGAATGCTTCATTTCCCCTCAAGAATCACATCGTCCTGAGGCGATGTGTATACCAAAACAGGAAGTGCGATAAAGGTTGCTACAGCTTTTTCTATAAAACTTCCCCCCCATTAGTTCATCCAGTTTTTATGAACAACACCACGTCTTTATGGTCTGATCTGTATATCTGTGTTTCCTCCTACCTCTGATCTGGACACACTGATGCTGATCAGCTGACTAACACTCAGTGGCAGAATAGGGCCATGTGACACACACATGCACACACGCAGAAATGCACTCACACTTGGGGGTGTGGGTCATATGATGGTGGAGGGACACACAATGGGATAATGTCCGGTCCACATTTTAAACTAATCACATGTGTGGATTTAATCTGAGCAGAGACACTCAGGTGCCTCTCAGTCGATCAGCACGCTAAAGCTGCTTATGTATCAAAGTAATGCATCTCTACGTGAAGAGAGAAACTAAAAAATACTACTGCATATTGTGTGTATGTGACATTTTTAAACCCAGTTAAAGAAAAATTCTATTACTGACTATTTTGGCAGTGATATTTCTCTAATTTGTGATATTTAGTGCACTAGAGAGTCATTTTCTAATTTGTAATTTACTTATTTTAGTCCGCTCAGCCTCCCTGTCTCATGCGCTTCACTCTTTCTGTTACTTATTTAGTAAAACTAAGAATTAAGAGAGCTGGAGAGAGCAGCAGCATCTTTAGCCAGTGGTTAGTCACTTTAGGCACATTTAAGCGCTACACTCAGGTACAATTTTAAGATAATTTGAAGAAATTTTGCTTTTCTCACATGCTTTCACGAGAACGAGGAATCCAAAAACAAAGATAATTGTTGATGCATTGGAGTAGTAGGTGTTTAACAACAGCAAAACTTTATCAGAACATCTGTTTGCAAACTCTAATTTTGGGGTACTTTCCTTTATTGTTGCTTATTATTTTTTTCCTTTTTTGTTTTAAGAAATCATGCCAATTTGCTTAAGTTTCAAATGGTTAAAGAAACTGCAAGAAATTAACACATTTAGAAAAATATTTTTTTAAAAACTAGGGAAAAAAGTTTTTTATGATCATAATTACATATTTAAAATTATGTAACAACATTATAATTTTTTAAACATTCTTCTCAGGTCACTCCCTCTTTGTTTTTGTTTTAATTTTAGTTTTATTATTACTATTATTATCATCATCATCATTATTATTATTATTGTTGTTGTTATTTTAGTTGGTGTTATTATTTTAACCATTTTTTAGGTAATTTTCTTGTATATTTTTCTAATTTCTTGCTAATTTTGGGGCACTTTCAATGTGTTTCTGAAAGAAATCATTCCGGTTCGCTTAGGTTTCAAAGGGTTAAAGCACATCAGGCCAGATTGTTTCAAACTGATTGATGTTAAATGATTGAGGCTAAACGTATTCAGAGAGCTCAGTGGTAAATCATGTTTAACACCACCTCCACTATAAAAACCCAAATATGATCGCAAAGAAAACATCCACAGTCACCGGATACTCATTAATTATTCCTTCCCATCTCGTGATCAGATCCTCCTCCTCTGTGTTTCCCCGCACTGTTAAAGGAAGACCTTCTGTGTGTCACCCAAAGGTGATGCGTTACATCAAACGTCAGGGCACGACGCGTCTCCGCGGCTCTGCGTGCGTAATGGTGATCACGGACCAATCACAGGTGGGATGACGGACGACGGCCGTTTAGGGTAAATCAGCAAAATCATTAGCTGGAAAGATGATTTGCGACATAAACGAAGACAGTGTCATAAATAATACATGATGTTTGATATAAAAATAATAATAGTTGACATGAAAAAGAGGAAACAGGAGGCTGAGGGTGAATCGGATCTTTCTTATTTTCCACACAATCCGCTCTTCTTCACATCTGATTTTATTTATAAAGCACTATCAGTAGAGATTTTGAAAAAAGAATATGTCGTTTTTTGTGACAGAAAAACATCTGTAGCGAAACCAGTTTGATGGTCAGGGTGTCAGACAGCCACAGGCCTTGGTTACACCCT
Organism: Plectropomus leopardus; assembly: GCF_008729295.1. NCBI lineage: Eukaryota > Metazoa > Chordata > Actinopteri > Perciformes > Serranidae > Plectropomus > Plectropomus leopardus. The sequence continues at coordinate 24,984,883 of NC_056479.1, forward strand.
GCACGCTACATCTTTGACATAAATACTCCGATATAAACATCCATTCTTTGCTTTCTATTCACACACCCTGCTTATCAATTATCGCTGGATTTCTGGGCTCTATATTTGCAGTGAGAACACGTCACGGGTCTCGCGCAGCAACGACAACAGAGAGCCCCCCACGCACGCACACACACACACACACACACACACACACACACACACACACACACTTAACAGCAGTGAAAAAAACGCGCTCTCACCCAGGTCAGCACTCTGAGGATGGTGGTCGGCTGTTTGGCGAAAGTGATCGGGTCCACGGTGGTCCCGGTCCGGCCCGCTCCGAACGATCCCACTCCGTCCATCTTCTGTCTCTCTCGGTGCGCTCCTCGCGGCTCCACGCTCCCGGCTCCACGGCAGGATGGATGCGCTGCTGCTCTCTGCTGTAGGGACGGGTCCAGCGCGCTCACACGCACGCACTCACGCAGGCACAGGCGCGCGGAAGCAGAGGAGGACGCCGCGAGTAGGGAGCGTGCAGGAGCGACGTGACCGCGCTATATAGCCTACTGTGAAAAAGCCCTATGAGCAGAATTTAATATTATCAAGCCAATATGTAACATTATGGACTGGCTTATTGAAATAATTTGGGCTACCATAAGAAATAAAAGAATCGCTTTTTAGTACCACAATAAAAAAAGGCTGTTGTTACTGGTTTGTGGAACCATGGTCATATGTTGGAGCTGTTAACCCTTTCAAACCTGGATCAACATAATTTTTCTATTCCTGCCGTTATGCCTTTCACAAGCTATTTGACCCCTGGAAACCAGAGCATATTGATTTTTTTTAAAGACAGGGGAAAAAAGCAATGAGAAATATCCCACACATTGCAAGAAATCAGTAAAAAAAAAAAAAAAAAGAGGAAAATTTGCTTTAAAAAAAGAGGGTAGGATTATTAGAAAATTATCCAAAAATATATATACACTGTAAGAAAAAATCTTGGCAGTTGTGGTTGCCAAAATAATTTTGCAAAAATGTGAAGATGTAAGCATCTTTAAAGAACAACCTTTACATTTTACAAAATAAAACTGTTAAACTGTTGTAATAAAACCTTTTTAAACTGTAAAATATATGCTGTCCATCTGGAAGACAAAAATAAAGAAATCTGCAATTCCATTATCAGTTACCTATGTGTAAAAACCCTCAAATTAAATAAATAATTGAATATCCATACATTAGAAGATCATAAAGATTTTTCTTTCAATTTCAAATAGCTATGGACAGGTAAAATAACTGTTTTTGTCAATGTCCTAATTATTTCAGCAATTAATAATTAATTAAAATTAATTTTCTTGTTTGTTTTATTATGTTTTAAATATATATTATTTTCAGGTTTTTTTCTTTTTGGCTAATTTTTGGCCATGTGTTATTACATTGCCCGTTGCCCTCTCCCCATGTTTTTGTAAGAATTCTAATCAAATTTCTCAGATTTTCAAATATTTATTATTATTATTATTTTCCATGAACAAAGTCAACACCTTACTGTCCTCAATGGCAGATACAGTCCTGCATCTGAGTCAGATCAGAACTAAGTATGAGGCACAAAGTCCACAAGGACTGCAGGCTACAAACAATATACTGAGTGAAAATTCTTCAATCGTTCACCAGCTACAAACATCAAGTTATGAAATGTGGCATGGTCAAAAGTCTCATGATGACGTACTTGTGCCAAATACTAAAATAAAGTAAAGTCACAAGTCGCTTATTAAAGGATATTTGCCCATCAGTGTGTCCATTATGAGCTTCAGTGGCAGCGATAAAGTCGTCGTCTGCCCTGGTATCATGAAAACTCCATTTTTCCTTTTCTCTACTAATATTACATTCATTCTATTACCAAGCTCACACCACTAGAGGTCAGTGACATCTACCTCAAAATTCAGTAATATTCATTAACCCTTTGAAAACTGAGCATTGATCTGATTCCTTTCAAGAACATGAGGTGTAGAGGGATAACTTACCAAGAAATAACTCAAAATACTGGCAAGAAATTAGTGAAAAATAACCTGAAAATGAGCAAAAACCATTTTCTGGATTTTGCACCCTAGTTTTTTAATTCGTTTTTTTTTTTAATTTTCTTGCCAAGTTGCTCTTTGCCTTTTTTTCAAGTGTTTTCAAAATAAATTAAACCAATTTGCTCTGGGGTTTCAAAGGTTTAAATGCTTATGAAAGGCATCAGAGCGCAGCATAAGAAAACTGATGTCAATCCAGGTTTCAAAGGGTTGAAACAGATAAACAGTTTCGGACAAGAAGTAATTAAAACCACAGTTGATGATGATTGTAGTTGTATGTGGAACAAATACAAATAACAGGATCATGATAACAGTACAACAAACAGTAGCAGCTGAGCATTAGACCTGTGTATGTGTGTGTGTCCTCTACTGTTTCCTTAAATAACAAATACATGATCAGTGTTTTATTAACAGCACACAGATCAGGTCACGTGTCTGAGTTGCTCAAAGGCCCTTGACTGACCCTGCAACCAACAGGTGTTTTAATTACCCATGAGCCCACTAATTCATTATCTAATTTTATTCTATTACAAGTCAAAATAACATGTGACCAGAGCCTAAAGCAAGTCTTCAAACACACTCATTTGTGCAACCAATAGCCAAAAAAACCCCCAAAACAATACAGTGACAAGAATTAGAGAATGCAAGTAAATTATCACAGAAGCTTTAATCCAAAAAATATAGGTATTTGTACATTATTTATTGACTGAAATAATCAAGAAATCATCACTGTAATCAGAAAATTACATATTTATCAATCCAAGCACTGCAAGTTATGCAAATAAATTAACAGCAGTTTTACCACAACACACACAGAAACACTAATTAAGTGAGGTAATACAGTGAAGAAACATTCTGTGATCAACATCATCAATATGTAAAATATATATTTCTCTGACACAAAGTATTTGTGATAGCTATAATTAATCGCTGACAAAATGAGAATTGTGTAACAATTTTTTTCCCCTAATTTAGGAATGGGATATTTTGTGTTGTAGTGATTCTCCTGGGCTAAACAAGACCTCAAAAAAAAACAACATGTTTGACTGCTGAGTTTTCAAGGTTACTCTGGTCAAAAATCTGTTTCAGATCAGATGCAAAATTTCAGTAAACATTTATAATGCAAACTTTTAAAGCTCCCCAGTTACTTTAATATTTTACCGTGAGTTTTGGTTCTAGCCTCAGAAAGAGAGAGAGATTCTAATTTTTTGCATATTTTATTTCTATTACCAGATCAGTTATATTAAGTAACCAAAAAACAAGAAATGAGCAAAAAGCTTTTGTCTCGCCACGTAAAGTTTCTCTGCAACAGAGTCTCCACTTTAAGTTTTGCACTGACGGAAATAATTTCTCCTCTCAGGTTCATCGCTCAGTCACAGGAACCGTCTTTCCATCCGTCTTTCCACCTCTCGTCCACACGGGAGCAGTCGAACTCGGGCTTGCCCAGCCGGACGTTGATGTCATTGTGGATACGACAGAGCCACTGAGAAAGAGCGTGGCGACTCCTGGTGTCCGGCTGATTGGTTTTCAATCTGCGGAGAGGAGGAGGTGAGTTCAGAGATGGCCTGATAATATCGTAAAATGTGACCGTTCTGTTTGCTGAGATCAGGGACGCTACAGTTGCTTTGCTTTAAGGGCCACTTTTGCAAAATGACAGAAGGCCAGGGGCCCGTCGCAGCAGCCCCATGCGTGTTTCTAGGATTTTAGGACATTTCTAAGATTTCAGGACATTTTAGGGATTTTATGACGTGTCAAGGATTTCAGGACATTTAATATACGATAAGATAAACAATCCTTTATTAGTCCCACAGTGGGGACATTTGCTGTCGAAGACTTCATGACGTTTCTAGGATTTTAGTGAATTTCTTGGATTTTTTAGGACTTAACCAGGATTTTATGCTGTTTCTAGGATTTTAGAACATTTCTAGAATTTTAGGACATTTCTAAGATTTTAGGATGTTTTTCAGATTACAAGACATTTCTAGGATTTCAGGGCATATCTAGGATTTTAGGACATTAGGAGCTTAGCTGAGAGGGTGTGGGGATCTTCCGCTAGCACCTTTTTTGATAAACAAGCTCTATTTTGATGCTGTTTCATGCACTCTGGCACCTTGTGTGTATTAAAAGTACAAAAACAATTTGTGAGTGACTTTATTTTTATTGTGAATAAGAAAATGCTTGAGGGGCTGCCCAGCACTCTATTGGGGGCCAGATTTGGCCCACAGGCCATAAGTTGAGTATCACTTGCTTGGGTGCTACAAGACCTGACATGTGACTGCCAGGCTGCACAATACATTCATAGAAGCTCTGTGTTCTGACCTGCTCCTGAGGTCTTCTGCACATTCATCACACGGGAAGAACTTAGAGAAAAGGTTGATGAACTGGCCCATCTCCTGCTGCTGAGTCGAGGACGGACGATCGGGGTAATATGCCGCCATGGTGTGCAGGAAGGACCAGGTGTTACGTCCCAATTCTTCCCTGTCCAGCGGGCACTGTGGCTCTTGTTGTGGCTCTGACTCTGCAGCTTTGGTCTCCTGGAGAATCACACAGACACACAGCAGAGTCAATCAGCTGGCAGCCAACTGCATTATGGTGGAAATTGTGGTTTCATGCATTGCTAATATCCTGTCCAGAGAAGACAATTTGTCTCTTGGAGATCAGGATCAAATAACTTAATTCATATTAAAAGCCTTAGACCGGATTTGAAGACTATTTTCTTCTGCACAGAGGCTTCAAATGGCCTCTGGCATTAAAGGGGTAAAACTAATTTAAGCAGGCATAGGTGTTGTGTAAATGTTGTGAAAAATGCTAAATCTGCAGAGAAATGCACCCAGTCTGTATTCAGAAACAGCGAAGCAAAATCTGAGAACTAACAGAGATGAACTGAGGACTTTAAACATTTTATTATTCAGCACTGAAGAGGGAGTTACGCTTTTTTAAATTTGGCTGAGGGTAGGGACATTTAACTTCAAATGGCCATATTTGGTATATTTTCTTTTAAGCCTTTAACACCTGGATTAACATCAGTTTTTAATTTGCTGCATTCAGATGCCTTTTACTAACATTTAAAAAAAACATAATGTGATGACTCCTGGATTTTATCTTTGCTTCTGTCTATTGCTGTTTTTTTGGTGCTGCTCTGCATGGTACAATATTTTCTTGCTTCATGCTGCATGTTTGTGCGAAAAAGCTATATGTTGTAGATTAATGTTAAGTGCGTGGCTATTTTGTGCTAAAATGCTGCTGTGTGTTGTTGCTGTGCTATTGTTTTGTACTGTTGTTCTGTTGTTTCATGTTGCTTCACATGGCTTGTGATCTGTCTTGGGAGTCTTCCCGTAATTTTAAGGAAAATCAAGCCAGTTTGCTCAGGTTTCAAACTGTGACTGAGCATGAAACATTGTGCCATGATAGCAAACTTATTAATGAAGCTCAAGAGAAAAACAAAACTCAAGAACATTTTTAAAAAAATATATAATGGTATAACCCATTTTGTATTAAATCCAGGCTTTTCTATTGTTTTTTTTGCTGAACTTAATTGGTCATATTTTGTGTTTCTTGTGAACCTTTAACAGCTGGATTTACATTAGTTTATTTGTGCTGCAAACTGAAAAAAGTAAAGGTGACAGTGAAGTGGTGTAAAAATGATCAGATATTATCAGAAAATTAGGGGAAAATATTCAGAAAACTATTTAATTCTCTTAGTTATATTTCAAATTAGAGGAAAAATGTATTTTAAGCACTTTCTTTGAGTCATGTTTTCGTTTGTTTGTTTACTTTTTCCCCCTTATCTCATTTCCACGTTATTTTCTCTAACTTTTTACTTTTTTTTGCACATTTTTGGTCAATCTCTTGTAAGGTTGCTCGTCGCCTCCTTCCCGTGTTTTTGAGAGAAATCCAGCCAATTTGTTCAGGTTTCAAAAGGTCATCGGGTATGAAATATTGCGTCATGATGAGTAAAACTTGCTGATGAAGCTCAAGGGAGGACAAAACTCCAGCACATTAAAAACACATATATATAAGTTTATAACTCATCTTGTAGTCAAACCAAACTTTTCTACTATAAATGAATATTTCTTTATCTCCTCAAAGACCCTCGTTGACCTGCGGTCACCTGTACAGCAGCTGTCGTCTGTTTCTTCTGGATCTTCATCCATGACTTAAAGTCCGTGCACGCTCTGCAAGGCTTCTTCTTCACCTCCCCGGTCTGCTCGTGCTCCTTACCGGCGCTGTCCTCCGGTAATTTACCGGCCACTGCAAACGGGAAACCTTCAAACCCGGGCGGGCTGGAGGCTGCGGGTCCTCTCGGTCCTGTGGGCGCAGCCATGTTCGCTCTCCTCAGATATTACCTAATATTTTCACTGACTTATCGATGCAACATCAGGAATCCCCGGTTGTTAAAAAACGGCTACACATTATATTTTATTTTTTTAAATCTGTATTTTACTCTCCTTTGCGGAAAATGTCAGACTTCCCGGTTGATGTGAGCGAAAACGATACATGGGACAAAATGCGGCGAGTTTCCTTGTTTCCGCCCGGACGTTTCACAGGCACGCAACGAGTTCCGGTTGGTGATGTCAGTTTTCTGTGCATGCCGCGGAGTGTAGCTTCTGTCAAAGTGTAAATATCTAACATTTTACTTCACATTTGACAGCTGACACTGCGTGTGTCTAACGCAGATGCTAATCTAAACCTGTATGTGTTGGTTCGGTGTTTTTAACTCGGGTTTGTGAACTGTTACCGGTTAGCAGGTTAGCCGGGTGGCTAACAAAGCTAACAACTGTGGAGTGACACGTTTCTGTTTTCTGCTATTTTCTCTCCCTGACAGTGTAGCTGCTGCACAGCCGACCTGCCGACATGGGGATTTTGGAGAAAATCGCGGAAATAGAGAGAGAAATCTCTCGGACACAGAAAAACAAAGGTAAGAGAGGGCAGGCTAACACGGCTAACTGTTAGCTTCACCATTTACGAACTTGAAGCCACTTGTGTGTGTGTGTGTGTGTGTGTGTATGTGTGTGTGTGTGTGTGTGTCAGATGTCAGTGTTGTGTTACTCATTAATCAAACAAGGAATCAAGAGGACGCGCGCTAACTGACACCCAAAGCTTGATTACAGTTGGCACCACAGTTGGCTTGATTTTTTTCGTCAAAAACATTGGAAGAAAGCAAAGTGCAACAGCAAGAAACGACCCAAAAACTAGCAAGAAATTAGTGAAAAGTGCAAGAAAATTGCCTGACAATTCGTTAAAGAGAAGAAAGAAGCGAAAAAAATTGAAATCATGAAAAAAATATTTTAAAAAATGATTTGGAAAAAAGTGCTGGACATTTTTAACAATTCATTTTAAACATGTCATGATGATTAGCTGTAAATGTATTTTCCCCTAGATATTTAGCCTAGTTTAAAAAAAATCCTGAATCTGTTAATTTCTTGCAACATTTTTTTACCAAGTTGCTCATTTTCTTTGTTTTTTAAAGAAATTGCACCGTTTTTTTCAGGGTTCAAATGTTTGAATGCGTCTAATAATACGCCTTTAATACCTCTTAAAGGCGTCCAAAAGCAGCGCAAGAAAAGTGATGTCGTTCCTGGTTTCAAAGGGTTTAAAGCAACAATATCATAAACATTTTTAATTTCAAAGTAGTTGCTAATTCATTCAAATGATTCCAGCTAAACTCTGGAGTGGTGATCGTGCAGGTGTTACAGTTTTATAGCAGCTCTTCTTCACTTCTCACCAGTGTGTAGGATTTAGGGAGAAATATTGGCAGAAATTGAATCAGATATAATAATACATTTCTTTAGTGTATGATCACCTGAAAATAAGAATTGCTGTGTTTTTGTTATGATGTCTGGATCTTAAGTTATCAGAGCAAAAAGGAAAGCACACCATCACAGGTGCTGGGCTAGATGGGCCGAACACTGTCAGAGAAACACAGATTTTTAATGTGAAACTGCTTTATTCAGTGTTTTTCCTGGTTTTAAATCACCTGGCTTGTTTGTTTTGAAGAGACTTCAGCTCACAGTAAAAAAAAAAACCTCCTGAACAATGAACACTGAAGGACTCATAATGGGAGAAGTTTCAGTTTGCAATCTGCAATCCCCACAGTAAATGCGTAATTCGTACATGCTGTTTCTCTAACACATTTTGTCACGTTTTTCCTCTCCAGCCACTGAGTACCATCTGGGTTTGCTCAAGGCCAAGCTAGCCAAATACAGAGCTCAGCTCCTGGAGCCCTCCAAGTCAGCGGGGGCCAAAGGCGAGGGCTTCGATGTCATGAAATCAGGAGACGCTCGTGTTGCTCTTATCGGTTTCCCCTCTGTGGGTAAGGTACGTCACCGTGGGTTATGTCTGGATCAGAAAAAGATGATGTTCTTTTTACTTTCATAAAAGTGTGTGCTAAATCCTGCGGTGTACCTCAAATAAAAACAAATGACAAACACTCGAACCAAGCAGCCAATAATCCTCTCATATAAATGCACCAGAATTGAAACATAATCCAAAGATTGAACACATGCTCGTGTAATTGAATCCTCTGTTGTGTCCCGCAGTCCACCTTCCTTAGTTTGATGACGTCAACGGCCAGTGAAGCGGCTTCCTACGAGTTCACCACCCTCACCTGCATACCTGGTGTCATAGAGGTACACACATTCACACTAACACATATCTTAAACACTGCAACAATCTGCCACTTACACTGTTTTCTGTCGCTCTTCAGTACAAAGGGGCCAACATCCAGCTGCTCGATCTGCCAGGAATCATCGAGGGTGCTGCCCAAGGTACGATTAGGTTTTGTTTTTGTTTGTTTAAACCCAAAGTGAGCTGACGTTGGGCATTTGTTGTATCTATTTAATTATTTTGCCACTATTAGAATTCTCAGAGTTATGAACAGATGATTTGTGTTCAGTTTTATAATTTGCTTGCTGCTGTAATTTACAGTAATGAGAAAAAGCCCCACAGTGATTTTAATACTTTGACTCTTTGGCTTTTCATAGGTAAGGGTAGAGGTCGGCAGGTCATCGCTGTCGCCAGGACAGCAGACGTCGTCATCATGATGTTGGATGCCACCAAAGGGGATGTTCAGAGGTGTGTGATGTCACTGTTTGTGTTTGTGTGTGAGTGTCTGTCAGAGGGCGTTTGAGAGGAATCTGAGCATTTGAAACTAATTCTTGCCTTTAACTTCTTTTTCTTTTTTTATTTTTCCAGAGAACTTCTAGAAAAAGAGTTGGAGTCAGTGGGCATTAGACTCAACAGGACAAAACCAAATATTTATTTCAAGGTACATTTTCTTTCATTATCCTGATCAGACTGTGAACATCAGCAGCTTATTTCAAAGAGATGTGGCTCTTAGTCTTTTTTAGACGTCATGGCAAGTAAAATGTAGCCTGACATCGCCAGACTAAATCGCAAATGGGATTTAGTCTGAAACATCTCAGTTCGTTTTGGATTCTGTGGGGTGTTATCAGCAGCTGTAGACTCGGGATGTTATTAGATTGACCAGCAAACAATCAGAGCAACAGATCGTGACGTAGTGGTGAGTGATGGACAAATGTAAACAGGCTACAGCGTGCAGAGACAAGCTGTGATAGTGTGCCATCAATACATCTATAAAAAAGAGAGTTTTTGCCATCAGAATTTACAAATAGTATTTCAACAGAAAGATCTACATCAGCAGACATCATCTTGGTTGTTTTTGGAAGTGCCTCAAAAGTGCTCCTGTTTACTAAAGTAGATTTCTGCTCGCCATCATGTCCCAATCCGCAGGAAACAGCGTCGGGCTTTGAAGCAAATTTGACATAGTGGCCAAATCATGGAAACACAACTTTTGGGTCTGTTGCTTGATGCCATGGGCCAGAGACTTGACATCAACTTCCCAGTACGAACACTTGAATAGCCTTTATTCAAATCATTCAGTCCTTAAAGTTGTAAAATTCATTAATAACCGAATCCAGAGTTGTTTTACAGTCATTCGTAAAAGTGAGCTTGTGATCGATCGGTTGGGAGGCAGGGCGAAAGAAAAGTCCAGTGTTGTGCTCTGTGGGCTCTTGGATGTGGAAGATCTGAGTATTTTTATACCTGGATGTCAAACTTTCTTTAGCTTCATGCGGCACTGAGCAATTTTCATAGGAATGAACAGAGCCCCGCCTCCAACACTGAGTGTTTCATGTTACAATGACTGTCTCAGAAAATATCGTGGTTATATGGTATTTCAGTGTTTACAGAATTATCATTATTTACAATTACTCTTAAATGAATGAAAACAATTTATTTTTTCGATTTCAACAAACATTGTATTGCTATAATTGAAACGTGAAACTGTTTTTTTAACGGATGTGTTAAAAGTTTCTCTTTTGAAAAAATAGCAAAAATAAAGGTGAGATTGTCTGTCCAGTTCCAGACGTTTGCAGTAGATAATCAACCGCTGGAGGACCCTGCGTATAAATAAATAACAAGTCAACGTACCTTTCTCTGACATTAATTGGTCCAAAAATGTAGCATCTGTTTCTCTCTGCAGCCCAAGAAAGGTGGCGGCCTCTCCTACAACTCCACTGTTCCTCTCACCCACTGCTCAGAGAAACTCGTCCAGCTCATCCTTCACGAATACAGTATCCTCCACTCTGTCATTGTGGCCTAATGATTTAATGTCTCTTCCTCAAAGAGACGCTCTTGTCTCTTCAGCTCAGGCCTTTTCTGTCCTCTCATCATTTTCTGTTAAAAAATCACAGCAGTGTTTGGTTGATTTCTTTAACTTACTCTCCTCAGAAATCTTTAACGCAGAAGTCCTCTTCAGGGAGGACAGCACACCAGACGAGTTCATCGATGTCATCGTCGGGAACAGAGTTTACATGCCTTGTCTTTATGTATGTCAGTGTCATCAGCTGATTTGGGTTATAGGCCTCATACCTCTAAAATCTTAAATGTCCAAAGTCCAAAGGTGTTTTTTTAACCCACAGAAACTCTTTTGTGTGTGAAAACGAGAACAATACTATATTTGGAGTAATGAGGTTTTAACAAATCTCTCTAACTGTCTTTTTTTTATTAGCTTCTATACATTAAAGTCTTTTTGCCCCTTCATATTATTTGTGGCGCTCACAGGTGTACAATAAGGTGGATCAAATCTCCATCGAGGAGGTGGACCGCCTGGCTCACAGACCTCACAGTGTCGTCATCAGGTCTGTTATCTGTATGCATGTGTGAATAACAGCGGTTTTAGTTGGAATCTTGTCATCTTTTTTTTATGTGTGCATGTGGGAGTTAAACAGCTTCCTCATGTATATTTCAGTTGTGGGATGAAGTTGAACCTGGATTACCTTCTGGAGACGTTGTGGGAATACCTGGCTCTGATTTGCATTTACACTAAGAAAAGAGGAGGTGCACGCACGCACACGCAAACACACACACACACACACACTATGATTTACTCATTAGACTGACACAAACACAGGAATACCCAAAAGATTAAATTTGTGTTTATTTTTCCATCAGAGCGCCCAGACTTTACTGATGCCATCATTATGAGAAGATCAGCATCTGTAGAACACGTGGTAAGTAAAAAAACATGGATTCACACAATTTCTGTCAATATCAAAATGAATATTTTTGGAACATTTGTACATGAATAATATTGCTACTATTAGCAGACCTGCTGTTTTTGCATGGTGTGAATATGACTGTTCTGCTTTCTACCCACAGTGCCATCGAATCCACAGAACCTTAGCCAGCCAGTTCAAATATGCCCTGGTTTGGGTAAGTTAAAGTTTTCAGAGAAAATAACCTTCAGAAACTTAACTCATGTGCCTCTTGTCCTATAAACTGCTAAAAATAACTTCCTCCTGTTGAACTACTGAGTAAAATAGACAAAAACTGTTTGTAGATGTCATGGATATGCTTAACCTTTTAATGGGGCTTCTTTTAGTAGAGGTGTAATAGTATATAAAGCATTTTTTAGGTCATGATTCAGTATGTTTTTGTTCCACTGGGAGACAAAAAACACTCTGTTTATTGAGGAAAACACAGCACAAATACACACATTTGCATAAAGAATGGAAGCAAATCAGATGAGAGGTTTTAATGGTGTCCAACAACAAAATGTTCATGAACATTAAAAGTTAAGTTAAGGAGTGAGTTACGACGTTCCCATAAGTTGGCAGTGAAGGTTTTTGTGTGGCGGTTTTACTACACCTTAACTCCAGCCATGCTTTGAATAAGTGGCAGTTTCACATTAGAAAAACTACTAAACCAACTATACATCTGTGGTAGCATGCATATAAACATTGCAAAATTATAATGCCTTAATGTTGGTGACAGAAGCACTATGTTTTCGGGTTATCCGTCTGTCCTTCACATCCATGTGTTTGCAATATCTCAAGGATAAACAGAGGTTGGTGGTCAGTCATTAAATTTAACCATAAATCAAGAATTCATACACTAATTTTGGCAAAATTTCATAAAAATGTTAAATAGGATAAAATGATGAAGTGATGACATTTTAGATTCAGAGTCAGCTTTATGGCCAAGTAAGTGTGCACACATGCAGGGTATTTAACAGAGTTTATTGACTATCTATCTATCTATCTATCTATCTATCTATCTATCTGTCTCCATCTATCTGCAATAGTTGTATGATGCTGAGTGCAAAGGGTGCTGGAATAAATAAAGGGATGTTTAATGTTAACAGTTTGCCTTATAAACATGAGGTATGGGGGATATGATAATATACAATATATATAATATATGTACAATGTGTGCAGCAGTGCTTATATATATATAATGATAATATTAACATGTTAAAGAACCGTTTGTATTTAGACTATGAAATAAATAATTTACAGGTGAAGCGGCTGCTTACAGGATTATTACACGGGGATTGTTCTGGACACTATAGACGGGTGTTAAGTGTTCATCAGAGTGACGGCCTCTAAAAAGACACTGTTCTTGTGTCTCTGTAGCTGCACATCCATTTATATTCATGAATTTTGAAGCATCTGCATTTCACCAAAAATACTCAACAAAAATACACTTGATAACTTTAAAAGTGTTCACTGCATATATTCTGATCCGTAGATTGTATAAAATAATAGACATAGCCTGCATGAAATCACCCATTGGTTTTTAGACTCCTGTTTTGAGGCCTCAAGTTCAAAGTTTCAACAAATGATGTGATCGTTAAAACTTTTTTGGAACAAATGGGAGTTTTTACATAATTGACGTGTTTCCATTATGAAGACTTTATATTTTCAATAACAATTTGCACAGTTTTAGGGTTAATGGAAACCCGTCTATTGACTGTAAGCTATGTATGTACTTTAAATTCTTAAAATGTTGATACACACATCAGTAACTACAGTTATCACAGCTGCTACTCACTGATATTATAACTGCTAGTTTTGGATGAGGTCTGTGAGGGTAAAAGTCTCTAACAATAACACTCACTGTTCACAGTTTGCTCAGTTGACTTCCTAAATTAAAATCACCATTTGAGCTACAGCTGTGTTTACTGTCCTGTGATACACGAGAAGCAGGGCAGAGTGGATGCAGGTCACTATATCACCGTGTTGTGATTCACTACATTTAAAACCCAAACAAATAATAAGGAACGGTTTGAACTGTTTAATCTGTTGTTCTTCCAGGGAACCAGTACCAAGTACAGCCCTCAGAGGGTCGGTCTAACACACATCATGGAGCACGAGGACGTCATCCAGATCGTGAAGAAGTAAAAAAAAATAAAAAGCTCCTGATTGGACAGAGAGACTGAGGAGGAGGTGTCAGTCGGGGGAGTTAAGACGGAACAAAAAGACCCACTGTACAGTAGATATATACAACAATAGTCGCAATTCTTATTTTGTATATGAAAATTAACAAAAGACGCTGAAAGAGACGACCTTATTTAAGTCGGTTGCGGACAGGAAATGGTGTATTTTACCTTTGATTAAGATAAAAAAGATACATTGATTCAGAGAGAAAAACAGGAAGACAACGAATAAAGAACATAAAATCTTTAATGAATCTTGTGTTTGTTTTATTCCTTCAGTTTCATGATTGTGTATTATTTTGTATATCCTACATGTGTGGCATATCTGTAACTGCATCTCACCTGGATTTGATGAAGTCACATGGAAACACCTCACCTGTTATGTCTGTACCTTTTGTCCTTTGGAGAAGCTGATGTTTAAGACATAAAATATGTAAATGAATTAATTAATATGTGAAATAATGTAAGAAATTGTTTAAACTCAGTTCATTATTGTAAAATGTTATGTCATCATTATTACCTCCAGCACGGAGGTTATGTCCACAGTGCAGTTGTTTGTTTGTCAACAGGATTTGAGAAAAACTAACGGCCCAATTTCCTTGAAACTTTGTGAAAGCGTGAAGCCTGGGCCAAAGAAGAACCCGTTCAATTTTTGAAATGGTAAATACACACATTATTTCTCACTTTTGTTAACATTGTGAGATCTGCTTTCTCTGAGTACCCTTGTTTTCTGAGATAATTTTTTGTTCAGATTATATTTAGGAAACACATTTTTAAATTTTAAATGCTGAACCTGCAATAACTAATCTTATTTGGTCTCTTGGCAGCGAAAACAAGCTACTGGCACAACACTGAAATACACAGTGTATGATGAACGGATGCATCCTGCAGTTATGAAGCACCATTTTCACACATTTGGAGTCGTGTCTTTGACCACCTCGAGAACGTGAGTCCACTATTTACTCTAGCTCTGATTTGTCACCTCTCACGCCTGAGGGAAATATCTGACTCTTAAGCTGCTAAAAGCAACAGTATCCTCACCAGCTAGTTAACTGCAATCCCTGTCTGGGATCATTGCGATGTTCCCAAGAGCCTAGTCTCGCCTTGTATTGGGTACCAGCAGTATAAGACATTTATGAGGGCTATTTTTACAGTTAAATCAGTTATTAAAAAATATGCATGATTCAAATGCAGATTGAATAATAAAAATCCATTTGCCTGTACTATGTGTACTCTGTACTCTGTACTATCAGTGTCTAAAAACTGTCTTGCCTGTCAATTTGAGGGCGTAAATAAAAGGATGTAGTCTACTCCAAAGAATATCAACAATGTCTCTCCAAAATCGTTGATGCCACCTTCAAATAATGCTGCTAAACTCTCTGATATGAATTTAGATTTTATAGAAATGTAACTAGAAAGTATACAATAAAAATAAAATGCACTGCTTGGTCTCACTATAATTTTATGTGTGACAGGAATCCCTCAGATGAGCATCCTGTGCCCCTTGTGAGGGTCAGTGACCTCTGACCCCTCCCCACTGCCTCCGACCCTGCTGCCCAGCTGTTTGTATGGCGGCCGGTCTCCAACGCTCCAAGGTAGGCTGACCAGAGAGTATGGACTCCCAGCCAAATGCTCCCCATTCACTCGCACACACACTGGCACAATAGCAGCATTAAATATTCACTAGCATCTCTTCGGGTTAGGAGAGGGGGACAGAGTGGGAGGCTTTACGAGAACAGGAGGGAGAGAGAGGGGCTGTGAGCTGACACACTGCTGGCCTTTAAAGATGCACTAAAGATGTCTGGTCAGACTGAGTTGTGGATGGAGAGATTCTGCTTCGGAATAACCTGAAGAGGAGAGGAATGATGGAGGGATAATATTGTGGAGGAAAAAAAAAAGAAACAAAGGTACGGTCGATTGGGTGTGTATTGTGTGGAGCAGGCATGACACTTGATGCTGCTTGGCTCCATATGGCGTGGCTAAGAGTGTGTGTGTGTGTACATATGTGTGTGTGGTGCTGCTAGTGCACATAAGAACTGGGTGTTTCTTTAGAGTGCTTTTATCAGCCTTATTTTTATGTAGTTTGGTGCCATCATATGTTTAAAGCTGTAAATTGGATTTCCGAAAGTAAGTTTAGTCTTAAAGGTCTGTGTCTGTGTATTTAGTGGCATCTAGCAGTGAAGTTGCAGAACTGAAATTTCTCCCATGTGCCAAGCATGTAAGATTAGATTAGATTAATTAACTTTATTCATTCTAAAGGAAATTGAAATGCCAAGCAGCTCACAGTAAAAAAAGATTTAGACAAGATAATAAAAAGATGTTAAAAACAACCGATGAAAACAAAAACGGATAGAAACATGCCATCTGCAAACACGAAAATGCAAATTGCCCCACAGTGTTTGATTTGTCCATTCTGGGCTACTGTAGAACAACATGGAGGACCTGCTCCATAGATATAAACGCTCATTCTAAGGTCAAGAAAACGCAATGATTCTTTCTTTCTGGAGATTATAAACTAATGAAAACATAGTTCTGAGTATGATAAACCATTTCTGCCAATTTATTCCCCCAAATCCTACGCACTGATTCTTTCATGAGAAAAAGTAGTTTGCAGTCTTGCCACTCTTTTTTGGATTGCCATAGAGCTGCAGTGATTATTTGATACCTGATTTGTCAATCAACAGGTTAGCATTTAGTTCTTGAAGTTTTTCAAGCAAATATGCCAAAAAAATGCAGTTTTCGTCTTCTAAAGTAGATCCATGTAGGTCTGTGTACCCTCCATCCACCGCTGTGTTCAACCTTGAAAACAGGAAAAACAAACATACAACACCTTGTTTTGTTTATCTGTGTTTTGCATTAAAAAAAGGGAAAATGTATGTGCTTTACCATTTTTGTCCTCAAATTGGCAATGAGAATAGAAGTTAAACCAAAACAGAAAACAATTTGTTTTTTTACTTGTATTGTCATATCTTCAGGGTCCATTCAGGTGCCCCTTATAAACTTTCCTTCCTTTTGTTGAAATGCATACATCAGTCATCACGGTCATGTTATTTGAATACAGCATTTTTAATAATAATATGCTTAGAGCTTAACATTATCCTCATCATTTCTACAGGGGCAGATTAAATCCATATATTTATTGATACATACATATATATGTTGTGGGTTTTCCTCTGTGTTGTAGTGACTATTGGATGGTATTCAATGAACCAGTGTGAATACCTGATGGATGATAACTGAGGTCATATGACTTTAAGAGCCAGCAAAGCCTCTTAACTGCAGCACAACAGGGTTAATTGACTGAAACCTGAGAGCTCCTTTATTCTGGTTTTAACAGCAATAATTACACACCAGATGTGTGTCATGCTGTGGCACAAATTGCACTAATATGCGTCAGTCAGTACCTCCTGGAAAACATACATCTTTTTACGTTAGTACTGCTTTGCCATGATATATATTACTTTTTCGATAGCCTTGTCCTTATTAAATAGACATAGACATAGGTCTCTCATTGCAGCTAACATGGTGAGCATTTTAAACCCACTGGGTACGAGGATTATTTGAACAGTAATTGGCTCACTTTGGTCCTTTTTTTGTAGAAGTGCATATTTTAGTAGAGTTTAGATATGATAATAGCTGTTGATTATCAGGAGAACAGAAAGTCAGTTTAATCCTTTGATACCTGGACTGACACCAGTTTGTGCAACAATCAGATGCCTTTCGGGGCACCTGGTGGCTCAGTGGGTAGAGCGGCGCCCCATGTACAGAGGCCGTGTCTTTACCGCAACGGCTGCGGGTTCGACTCCAGCCTCAGCCCTTTGCTGCATGCCCCCCCACCTTTTCACACTCACACTGTCCTGTCAATTAAAGGCAATAAAATACCAAAAAAATAATCTTTAAAAAAACAAACAAACAGATGCCTTTCACAAGAACCCAAACCTTTAAAATCTGAGCGAATGGATTTGATTTCTCTCAAAATATGAACAAAAGGTAACAAGAAAGAAATAGGCAAAACTTGAAAAGAAAATAATCACAACGTTAGTTTTTAAAAAAGAGATGGAGAGAAAATTATTTGGAAAAAATAGGGAAATTGTCCACAAAACAGTATTTATGATCATAATCATAACAAATAAATATATATACACACAAACACACATTTATTTATTTTATTAATTTATTTAATTAATACATGTATTTCTGCATTTCTTGGATGATAGAGTAGAAAAGATACCCACCAGCCTGTGAGACGTCTCTCTGGTCACTGATAAGTTTGTCTCTTCTGCCCTCTTCTGCTTCAGTCTGCTCATTACACAAAACTGTTCACCTGAGCTGAGTCTGGTCTTCACAGTGTGTGCTCTATCTCAGCAGTGAAAACTAAACACAGGAGGGAAACGTCTGACTTAGCTTTAATTAATTCTAGACTCACAAAGGGGTAAATATCATTTTTATGAAATACAGTTGAACCAGAATAATAAAATGAATGAAGAGCTAAATTGATTGATAGTAGCAGCTTTTATCCCTCTAATGTTAGTGTGGACCACTACTGGCTTCATATTATGCCATGGAAATAATTAATATATAATATAATATTAATTAATAATATAATTATAATTCTATTATAATTCATACATGTACAATAGAACATTTAGTGACAAAGTTCAACAACCTGAAATGTACAATTATTTGTCTTTTTTATTTAAACGTAGCTACATCTTTTGGTATCGAAGGAGGAGTTTATGAGCCTCACAGCCTGGGGAAAGAAGCTGCTCCATTGATTGTAACATCCACCAAACAAGTGCAAAATTTTCACACTTTGATACTATAACACTAAAAAAACATAGAGCAAAATATGAATGATATTTAGTTTGTGACTTTACAATACAATACAGACAAAGAGCAGACTTAAGCTGACGTATAGACAGAACATCACGGTTTATTTAGCCTGTTTCAGAGCAAAGTTTTGCTGCTTTATGTTTGTTTTTGTCTGCACACTAACCTAAGAGTACATTCAGTGGTACAAAAGACTCAGAAACAGACCTGCATGGAGCTGCCAGTGGCTTATATTCTATAAGCAAACAGGGTTTATGAACAAATGGATAAATAGTCTTTGTGTGCATGCGCTGAGCGTGTGTGCATACGTAGGCTAACAGACTTCACGGTGTACTATATTTGTGTTTATGTTAAGATAATCTCCTTTAAGGCCTTTAACAAATAATGGCATTGTTTTCTGTGCGTCTTTTGCACTGATGTTTGTCTGTGGGATGGATTAACTCATTCATGTTCAAAAAGAAGCAGGACTAAACAGAGAAACACTAATCCACTAAACACTTGCTTATTCATAGATTCCCACACAAAAGCTTAAATGTCCTTTTTTAAAGAGTCAGGTTGCATTATGAAAAGTGGTGGGTTGAGTACTGAAAATGTTATAGTCCCACTCAGGTAAAAGTACGTAATTTACATAAAAATGGACTCAAACTAAAGTGAAAACGACCATTTGAAAAACATACTCAAATTAAATTTAAGGTGTACCTGCTTTATTAATTATTCAAAGTATGGGTTACTGTGCAATTTTGATATTTTTTAGGGTGCCAGTGCAAAAATAATGACAAAAAAAACTGCATTTGCTGAAAATCTTTTAAAGATTATTTTTGGGCTTTTGGCTTTTATTTAAGAGGACAGTTATATTGAGAAAGGGGGAGAGTGAATGGATGACATGAGACAAAGGGCTGAGAGCTACCCCACTTTTATTATTATATTATTATTATTATTATTATTATTATTATTATTATTATTATTATTATTATTATTATTATTATTTACTTGACAAGAAATTAATTTAAATATAACAAGAAATTAGTTAAAGTTTAAGAAAATTACCTGAAGATTAGCAAGAAAAAAACCCAAACAAACAAAAAACAGAAAAATACAACAAAACAAACACAAAAAAACAAAGAACTGACCTGAAGTGCTTAAAAATTATAATAATTCTGTAAAATAATTTTAAATATAAAAATTCTGCTGATTAGAAAATATATATTTTTTTGTATAGTTTTTTTTTTCCTAGTAATTTTTCCTTAGCTTTAGAAAAAAACTCATTGCCTTGTTCCGCACCTTTTTGAAATGTGTTTTTGCTGAAGGTTTAAAAGTTTAAATACTCTGAAAGGTGTCTGAAAGCAGCACAAGAAAAGTGATCCATCCAGGTTTCATAGGGTTAAGGATAGCCTATTTAATTTAGATATGATCTATTCTGTATTATAACATCAAAAATTAATGTTACACATTAAAAATGACCATAGCTAATGTTAGCTATCATACAGCATTTTTACCCACAGTACCTTCAACTTACTTCAGTGTGCAAAGTCAGAAGGCAGAGGTTATAGAGGTGTTTTTAAAAGCAAGGATCTTTTGACTGACAAAAATTTTTGCCAGATGGTGGTCAGGGATGCTTCTTCTTCTGGGTTTTGCTCCGTCATCATGGACTCGTGGTCAAAAGACAGGTGGAGCTTCTTTTTTCCTCCAGGCAGAAATTTGGCATGTAGGGTGAGGTGTTGCAAATTCATACTTGTTTACCGCCTGTCTGATCTTTTGAGTGCTTGCTTGATTTACCCTGCAGATTTGGTAGCCCCAGTGTGGTCTCCATGGCTACGGCCTTGGAAGATAGTATTTAGTTCTTGGGTAACATTTAACAGCTCTATCCACATGCTGTGTGGGTGTGAGAGATGCTCTCTGTGGTGTGTGTTTGTGAGGAGTCCTGATAAGGCTCCCCAGAACACACACACACACACACACACACACACACACACACACACACACAGACACACGTTTCACAACCTATTGTCACTGAAAGGGTTTATAACAAATCACTCTGTAGACTCTGACGCAGGGACACCAGTGTGGGAGGATGATAGCGGGAGTGTGTGTGTAATCCTGCCATTAATGCACAATAGTCCTGCACAGTTGTTTACTTACACTTATGCAGAGGCGGAAAAGGCAGCGTTACACACAAGTGCAAGTGCAGCTTGTTTACAAAGAAACCTAATTGGTGCACTACTGATGCATGGACTGATGTAAAGAGTGGTCTTATTATACGTACCTGCACCGACTCCTTTATTTACTCACTATTGTACATTTGTACTGTAGATGTTCAGGTAATCACTGAAGCCTCACTAAAGCAGCAGAGGGGATGATTACCATTGAAGGCCCATTGTTTGTCCAGATGGGCTGTTTAATTTAAGGAAAGGTGTGTGTGTGCGTGTGTGTGTGTGTGTGTGTGTGTGTGTGTGTGTGTGTGTGTGTGTGTGTGTGTGTGTGTGTGTGTGTGTGTGTGTGTGTGTGTGTGTGTGTGTGTGTGTGTGTGTGTGTGTGTAGAGGACTATAAAACATCAGCTGAGGGTCCAGATGAGAACAGGAGATGGTGCAGACAGAAGCCTTTAAGTTTGATTTATTTTTTTACTTGTCAGCGAGAGACATTTCGGTGGATATTTGTGGATATAAGAGCTTTAAATATCAACATATATAAAGACAGATAAGGTAAGCTGCTATAAACCCAAACACTGACTGTAATTAAGAGTGTGTGGCAGTTTGCATTTGTAGCATTAGTCTCTGTGTTTGATGTAGCTCAGGAGGGTTTACGACCACAGATGTTGAAGCCGCTCTGCAGCCCTCTGGAGAAATAAAAAAGAGGAGAATTGGGAGCCAGTTAACATTGAGAGACGTCAAAATGGTTTTATTACTCATTTTTTCAAAGTGGCAAACTATACAACTAAGAATACTGTTAACTTTATTTGCAAATGGTATTTACCGCTACATAAATAATTATTAACTGTTAAATAATTAACAAGGTAATATTTTTCTTCCAACTTTCCAACTTATGTGATGAATATTAATAGTCATTAACAGATTAAATTCCTCTTTGGATGAATCTGCATACGATCAGTTAAAGTCTGTCAGCTAGCTTGATGCTGAGGGGAGTAATGCTTTTGGTGCCATATTTAGGCATTAAATGTACTCAGTCTTGTGAGTAAAAGCTGGCCTGTTCATTGTTTGGCTTAATATTATATTTCAAGGTTGTTAGGACATCTGGAAAGTCTTTCTTTAGTTCACACCCCTGTGTATTGGGCTACTTCTTGTAAAGAATGAAGTGAATTTAATGTGTGAAGTCGTTACATCCCTTTTTAACACTTTTGTTGACTGTCACCTCTGTCCTGAAAAATGTAACGATGTGAGCTGTCATCTTACAAATAGTGTTAGTCAGGGATCACAGCTAAATGCCTGAAACTTCCCTCCTTTAACAAATATTTTGTGATCTTATTGATGTCGGATTTGATTAATCAACCAATTTAAATGACCCAAATCTTGGTGATTCATTTATTTTTTTATGTATTTGTATTTGTGTTTAATACTGCCACTAAGCACTTGTATTTCAGTTCACTTCTAACAAAACATTAAGGTCAAAGTGAGCGTCTCATATTCAGGTTTTTATAGCTGACTATCCGGTCCAATGTGGGTGTTTGATCCTCATGTGGCAGGTCATCAATGTGTTCACAGCCCCTGGCGTCTCTCCATTGTTAAGTCACAAAGTAATCTTGCAGCGAAGGTTAAGGTCTGAATGGGGCTTAAAGGCTTACAGGAAACCTGAGTCCAGCCTCCTCATCCTCCGGCCTCACCTTCTCCGTCTGAAAAGACGCTCTCCCTCTGTCCCTCTGTCCCTTCGTTCCTCCTCATTGTTTTCATGAGTAAAACTTAGTGAGTAGTGTTGATTAAATATTGTATGAGTGCATATCGTGTCTTATTATCATTGCACTCTGTCTTACATCGTATACATATAATCCAGTAATTTTTGGTTTCACATTGCAGTGATGCATGCACACTAAAGAATTATAAATGGCATACCTATGTCCTGTTGCCATTACTAATGTGCTGCATTTCCCTATACTTGACATTGATTGGTCTATAGATGGGCTCTCCCATCCTTTTGTATCCCCTTTCCCTCTCATCCTCTCAAAAAATAATTGAAAAGTTATTATGTTGCATTGTTCATTGACAAACTGAAATCTACGCAGTACGTTAACTACTACTTGAAAGCGTAACTGCTTATTTCAGCTCTGCTCCGATCGCCAAATGTCTGCTCTGAACACAGCCACAAACATCGTCTCTCTCTCGCCATACCACACACAAACACCATACACTCAGACGCTGCAGTGCTCTAATCACCTGACCATACACTGCCAAAACCTCCTGTAATTTGTCTGAAAGTCTGAACCATCCAAAAAATGTTTTCACACCAGAAAGTTCAGTTTAGTTATGTGAGGTGTGTGTGTGTGTGTGTGTGTGTGTGTGTGTGTGTGTGTGTTAGTTAGAGAGAGAGAGAGTCACTAAACTGTGCACTGTTAAGTGGATGTAAAATATATGACATGTATTTGGCTCAATCCCCCGGTGTGTGTGATGTATGTGTGTGATGTATGTGTGCAGTGTGTTCAAATGTATTACATCTGCAGCTGGTGTGTGTGTGCATGGCATGCTTTCAATCCTCCAATTAATGTGCGTGTGTGTAGCTGTCAATCTCCCGTCTCTCCAGATGATTCAGAGTAGATCCTGCATTCAGTGATCGCATGCAATCTCCATTATGAGATATACTGCCTGCGTGTGTGTGTGTGTGTGTGTGTGTGTGTGTGTATGTATGTGTGCACGTGCACGCCTAGTCATTAAATGAGCCTGTTGGCTGTGCTCTGCTCAGGTGATCTCCTTTATTAGTTGTGTGTCGCTGAGTGCGTCTGCTGAAAGCGCGTTGTCAGTGATTGGCACGAAGATGAAGAGACTCTCCCCTTCATCTCTCACTCTCTCGCTCGCTCTCTATTGTCCCTCTATATCACTCGCTGTCACCCCTCCATCTTCTGTTTCGCACTGGCCCTTTTCACACAGAGAACTCGCTATGGGGCCCCTACAAGGTCCCTTCTTTATGCCGCCTTTGCATTTTTAAGCAGATACAAACAACGGTGGCTCCAGTGTGTGATTTTAGACAGCATGCCGACATTCTGGAAGCAAAAGAAGCATGGCGGGCGTGATATATAGCAAAACAGCGTCGACTTCTAGAGTAACATATAATGTACGTGTTTTAAAAAAAAAGGGTAAAACCATGGCAATAACAATCATTTACCGCTTCTGTTATATGGCAGTTGATCTCGTCCTCTGATTGGAGGGTAAGAAGCTTCTTGACCCCATTTTTGTATCAGTTTGGGGACATCTTTGGCTGTGGTGCCTCAAACAACATTTTTCTTAAAGTGAAATAAAAGCGACAGTCAACAATGCGAAAGAAGGTTTTTCTTTTATGCAAAGGCAAATTTGGACTTGAAATTGAACATATGATCTCTTAACAATTTAAAGTACACTAAGATATATACAAATTAATTAAAACAACCTGCTGCAAATTCACGATAAATTCATATAATAAATAAAATCGTAACAAGAGACTCGACAGCCAGAGATTTCTCCATTATCTGTTCATGGGTCACTGTGAGAATAGCTGGTCCACTTTAACAGTCCACCTTAAGGGAACCTGGTCAGTTTGCAAACTTAGTGACCAAACTATTTCCTTTAACTTGCAGGTGGCGAGCAAAACACGGCGTGGTTTGGGTCCTGAGGAGTTGTAGTATTTATTTACAAACGCTCATTTTCTTCTTTTCTTGGTTGTACACTCGCTATGTAAACAATCTGGCACCAAAACGAGGAAACGAAATCTGCGTCATGATCCAGTCTGGCAGGTATCAGTCATATAGGTGCCATATTTGCTCCGATTTTCGGTACCCAGCCCTCCTGCTAACTGCTGCTGGCTGCTTTTTTATATCTTCCGAGGTGGTTGCACACATATTGTAGTTAAAAAGTTGCACTGTCCCATCCATGGTCCCATCTGACGGCTGTTTCTTTGACATGTCCATTCGGTATTATTACTTCTTCCACTGCTTGAAAGTGAGACAGCTCTGTCCCCCCATTTCATGATTTTATAAAAACAGTGAGGTGGAATAACAGCGTGATATTCCCGCCTTGAGCAGGGGCTGTAAAAAGGGCTACAATAACCATCTTTCTCTCTCATTTTTCTTTTCTGTCGTTCCCTGTTTTAACTTTTAGCCCCTCTTTAAATCCTCTTATCAAGTGAGTCCCTTTCTGTCTCTCTCCTTTTCACTCCCACTTTTATTTCTGCTCTGCATTCTTTCAGCATTTATGTAATCTGCAGTTCATTCATCAGCAGTTCGTTGATGCACCTCTCTCTGCCTCTGTCTCCCTTTCCCTCCTTACCTTTCCCCACCTCCTCCATCTCTGTCATCCGCACTCTATTCATTACCAGTTCACTCAGTCAACAGACCACGTCAGCCAGACAGCAGATACATATCACACATATCAAATAGATCTCTTCATGTGTCTCTTTCGCCTGTTTGGTGACCAGCCGCCTTCACTTTGTGTGTGTGTGTGTGTGTGTGTGTGTGTGTGTGTGTGTGTGTGTGTGTGTGTGTGTGTGGGTGTGGGCGCGCACGTGTCTGATGAGACAGGAAGGAACTTTTGAACTTTCGTCTGTGCCCACTTGCTGTCTATATCCTCTTATCTCAGTCTGCAGGTAGACGACACCGACAACTGCTGTTGTTGTTATTGCTGTGCAGGCTGCAGACAGTTTAGAGTTTTGTCATGGTTGGTGCGCCCGGGGATACATGATACAGATTTCTGCTCAGATCCTATCTTAGGTCAAGACTATTAGTTCCTCCAACTCTGGCTGGCACAAAGAAAAGCTGGAGGTGGACCTGTTAACTGTAATTGACATTAATGATCAAGATATTTCTTCTGTTTTTGATAACTTAAAATACATAATTTACTTTTTCCATTTTCCAAAAGAAACTACAGCATTAGAAATGTTTTTTTCTTTCTTTTGCTATTTGCTCTCTGTCCTCTCTCTGCTCTGTGGTGTCTGGCTGTTAACCCCTGACACCAGCTCTATGTATAATATATTGGTAGGGAAGCAGGCCGGGGCAGGGTTGACCCTTTGTGATATATTTAGAGCAGCCTGCGATGAATGTTTTATCCATGCTGGGTAGGCAGAACACAGGGCAGCCATTAAACATTCATATCTGCCACTGAGATGACCTCCTGGAATATCAGCCCGTCATCAATGCATTAACATCAGATCGTCATCAATGAGCGAACATCAGAGTGTCCTCAATGAATCATGCCATCACACCTCACATCCGCCAAAGTTACACTTACGGTCTTCCACTGAAAGAGATGAGATGTGTGTATTTGTGTGTGTTTTAGCCACAGTGATGAGGAGATAAATCATAAAAAATATTTGATGTTTTTTGATTGTCCTTTATACATTTTAATGGACCTTATAGGTATTAAATTACCATAAGTGATAATTAGAAAGATGCCTAATGGCTACTGTAGGAGCATGAGACACACATTTATGGCAGCATCAAGACAAAGAAAATTACAAGAAACAACTGGCGCGTTCATTTTGTTTTTAAAGCTAATTTATGCATTTTGAGGAGCGGACTTCACTTAGATGCAGGGCTCCTACAGTCATGAAATTCCTGGAAAAGTTGTGAAATTATAAAAACTGTAAGTATTAATTATTTTTTTTTTTTTAAATATTTTTTAAGATTTGTTCATAAAAGTCCCAAAACATGTCTTACTTAAAAGGAAATATGTTCCTAGTATTATTTGTTTAAATTTGGCGGGCGGCTGTGGTTCAGGAGGTAGAGTGGGTCATCTACTGATTGGAAGATCAGCGGTATACCCTGGCTTTTCCAGTCTGCATGTCAAAATAGTCTTTTTTAGTCAATTTTATTTAATTAACGTATTGTGAATGCACAAGTTGAGGCAAGTTTGCAAAACAATTATTAGACAAATATTTGTTTAAATGCATAGAAAATTATCAAAATTATAATCCAAACATGTCAAATTGCAATGACACCTACAGGATCTTTGGTTTTCTATCCCCCCAAAAAGGGGTGCAGCAACTTCTGTGATATACCCGTATCTGCCGGTCTGGTCTATTGGCATATGCATCCTGTTGGTGGCAGGAATGTCTAACAAGCAAGTAAAGTTGGCAAGTACTACCTGTTTTCTTATCCACAAAGTCTTGGAAAATGCATGTCTTATAATCTCTGTTACCATATAGGCCTACCCAATTTGAACTACTTAAATAAAGTTAAAGTTGAAAAGTTTGGAAAATTTGTTGGTAGAAATGTGTGGGAACCCTGTGATTGGAGAATTGCTGAATTAATGGCTACAGTTAGCTGGAGTGCTACACTGAATAATTCTTAATTTTAAAATCTTTTTATTTGAATAGTCTTCGTAAGTTGGCAGTTTGAAGTCCTATGTTGAATCTTCTGCATTAAACGTGACCATATGCACTGTTGGTGTGTGCAAATACTGTTGAATGCTTGTGTGGAAATTTAGCATGGATCACTCTCAGCTGTGGTCCATGCTGCTCTTGCTGGTATATGTGTTTTGGCTCTGCGTGGCTTCGCCTCTCAGACACAGTTTAGCAACAGCTCAGCCAGCTTGCATTATTCATACAGGAGCGAGCCTGCAGATAGGGTTACCCCGAGGCAATATAGCTGCTGCTTTAAGGTGCCCTTTGCACCTGTATTATAGGGATACACTCTGATGCATATCCACACACATGGACATACAATACATATGCTCATATGTGCATACACATGAGCTGAGGATAATGATGAGGCCTCAAGTTGAGGCGAATAGGGGATGCATGAAGCTACGGTAACCAGAGAGAGATGCAGAAGGTTGCAGGAGGTCA
This sequence comes from Plectropomus leopardus, assembly GCF_008729295.1. NCBI lineage: Eukaryota > Metazoa > Chordata > Actinopteri > Perciformes > Serranidae > Plectropomus > Plectropomus leopardus. The sequence goes on from NC_056479.1 coordinate 25,012,475, forward strand.
CAAAGGCAAGCTGACGTGGATGTGGGAGGATACAACGCGCACACACACTCTCTCTCAGACAAAGAGGAGGACACCCCTGAAGGCCGAGACTCACACAGACGCACGCACATCAGCTCTCCTTGTTGGGGGGGACGTCCTGCCAAAGTTGGTGCGGTGGCCAAGATGAGGATTCACTGCTGGACTCACAGGACGCACTAACAATGGGAGTCACACAAAGGACTACACAGACCCTGTCACAGGGATAGCAGGGTCTTTTATTCATCGTGTGACCCTGGGAAGTTACTTACAAGCCTGTTAAGAAGAACAAGAACAGAAATGTGCAAGTATTTTTGCTATGCTGGATGGACTTCAGTGGAAAAACTCAAGAGGCAACAAGTGGGTAAAACTGAGAGAGACTTTAGCTAGTGAGATGTGTTTTTCTCCTGTGTAACATTTTAAACTCAGTAAGCATCTTCTTTTTTTATTTAACACTCTTAAACCGTTTTTCCGTCTCTTTTTACTCACACAGAGACAACAGCTCTTTTGCCGAGAAGACGTACTGTAATGCGAGCGAGCACTGATGGCTGAGATTCCGACTCCATTACTAGATCGTGTTTTGAAGGACTGTGGTTTGTGTTTGTCTCTCTGTGCATTATAGAACAACTGACCTCGTACAGAGTGTGCCACTGTGTGTGTTTCTGGGGCGTCACAGGGACGGATCAGATGGAGGAAAAAGGAGAGAAGACGTGAAAAGAACTGGGAATGAGAGCATGTTGCTACTATTTGGACTCTTCTTCTCTAGAGTACATATCAACCTTGACATTCTGCTTTAGCAAATTATGGGAACTCGTTCTTCCTTTTCTTGTTTAGAATGATTTGAGTGAGGAGACATCATGCCACCTAAAAAAGGTGACGCAAAATCAGCTGCCAAGAAAGGCAAGGCAGAGGAGCCAAAGAAGGGAGGAAAGGATGAGAAGAAGGGAGGGAAAGATGACAAGAAAGGGGGGAAGAAAGCAGAGGAGCCATCAGCTAAGGGGAAAGGGAAGGATGATGGAAAGAAGGGAAAGGGAAAGAAGCCTGTCAGTGAGTCAGAGGAGGGGTCAGAGGAAGAAGAAGAGGAGATGAAGACTGAGGAAGAAGAGGATGATGAAAGTGAGGAAGAGGTAGTTGTCAAGAAGGATAAAGGGAAAGGGAAAGCAGCTCTGAAAGGTGCATCCAAGGCCATGGCTATGAAGGGATTTAAGCCTCCCAAAGCCTCACCGCCGTCTAATAATGATGATGAGGAGGAAATAAAGGGCAAAGCACAAATGAAGAAGGGGATGGGTGCAGTAAACCTGAAAAAGATGAGCGATGTCAACATTAGAGGAGCCTCCAAGGCAATGATGGGCTTTGCTGCAGAGGGGCAGAAGAAGAGCGTAGCTCCAGCAAAAGCCCAAAAAACACCAGATGTTAGGTCTCATCTCAAAGGAGCCTCCAAAGCCCTCACAGGCCTCACAGGGAAGTCCACTCCTTTTACCTTGCCCTCTAAACAACCAGCAGAGAAAGCAAAACCAAAGAGAAACCTCAAAAGCACCTCCCGTCTCTTCCTACGACTCTCCAAGAAAAAGAAACCCCCTGCTGGTGGTAAACCACTCCTGGGAACCAGCAAGCTTCTAGCTGGGTTTGGGGGCAAATCATCCACTGACAAAAAGCCAGGTCTGTCTGGGTTCAGTATGTTTAATAAAAAGGAAACTCCAAAAGAAACTACACCACCTAAAAAGACAATAAATCTTGCTGGTTTAGGGAGCAAGGGGAAAATGGCAACAGAGGCAAAAGGACTGGGAGGCAAGTTCAAAGGCATGTTTGGGAAAAAGAAAGAAGGATCAAAGTTTAAGAGTAAAGGCTGGATGTTAGGAAGGATAGCTGCAGCGTCTAACTGGTTGACAGGGAGGTTTCTTACTTCTAAAGGCCAAGGTCGGCTAGGGGCACGAGCAGGAGGACAGGGACGGAAGAGTCTGTCATTTGCTAACAGGAACACTAGAGGGAGGCAGACTCATTATTACAATGAGGCCTATGAGTATGATGATGATGAGTATGGATATGATGACGATTACTACAACGGGGGGAGACATAGAGGCTACCTGAGACAACCCATGTCCTATGATCCATATGACCCTTATGGAGACGAACTGGATTACTATGATGATGATGAATGGGAAGACGAATATGGGTACTATGATGATGACGGCAACTTTTATTATGATGATGAGCTGTACTATGAGGATGACGTGGATTATTATGGTTACCCTTATGGCTATTATGATGATGAATATGAAGATTACTACGGTGATGAAGGGGTTGAGTATTACTATGGTGAAGATGGCATGTTGTATGCAGTGGAGCCAGAACCATATGGATACTACGGTAATGCCATGGATGGTTTCTATGACCCATATGACCCTGAGCTGTATGGAGATTATTTTGACCACAATATGGGCTACAACTATGGGAGAGATCCATATGGCATGATGAATGGTGGTTATGATGTAGGCCTATATAATGACCCAATGCTGGGATATACAGACCCTGCTGCTATTTATAACCCCTATCAACAACCTTTCTATATGGATGCTGGGCTGGATCCAGCTGACACAGGACAGCTATATGGACAGGAGCAGCTGTCTTACCCTCTTGTCGATCCATTTTCAGCAGAGCAGTTCAGGGTCCCAAGGCCCCAGGTCAAGATATTTGGAAAAGACAGACTAGAGGTGAAAACCCTGCCGCCACCTCCTCCTCTTGTTTATTCTCAGCCCTCCTCCCCAGTGTTTCCCCCTCCCTCCCCAGCTCTTGCCCTTAACAATTTGGAAATGATGTCAGATATAAGTTATGAGCAACCACTTCCCACATATCCTCCCGCACAGCCCCATTACCCCATAGCCATGAACCAACAACAAAACCCTATTCTTCCCAGACAAGCCCCCTTGCCACAACAATTGGCCTCTCAAGTGTACCAAACACCCCTCCAACAAGACCCACAAATGTTCCAGATGGGGCCAATGCCACCAATGGTTGCACCAATACAGTCACCGATGCCTCCAGTGATGCATTCACCACTGCATTCACCAGTGGCCTCACCTATGCCAGTGCGACGAATGAGTCCACTTCCATCCCCACAGCTATCAATGAGGCCAGGTTCAGTTAGGGCAATGGCACCTCTTTCACCCCGCTTCCCACCTCATCAAATGGACTTCCAAACAGGAATCCAGCCAGACCCTTATCTCTCCCCTCGCTTACATAGGCGAGGGCTTCCTCAACGGGCCCAAATGGCAGGCCGAATGCAGACTTCTCAAAGGCAAAGGCCACCCAGTCCACCTGGTTCTCCATCACACCAAAGGAGAGGAATGTCAGTTAGAGCTCAGCCATCACTGCCAAGAGGAAGAGGGCGAGCTGGTTTGCGTGGGGCTCCATCAACTGTCCGACCCCAATCCCCCCTTTCTAGTCCTTTAGCTTCTCCCCGGGGATCACTGCGGAGGAGAGCAAGCCCACCACCTTCCCCACGACTCTCTTTCAGACAGCAACCCCCTCCTGATGCTGTGCCACTGCCGCCTACTAGACCGCCTTTTTTCAAAGGTAGAAAACAAACATCCAAGATGAGGCGTTCCCCGTCTCCTCCCCTCCCATCCCCACAAAGACGGAGCCCCCCTCTACCTGAGAGATCTCAGTCCCCCCCCCAAGCTTTCCGCCCAACCTCCCCTCATCGCCCTCCCTCTCCTTCCCCATCACGTATCACCAGTCGCCCTCTCCCAACCCGGTCCTCTACTCGCAGGCTAAGGGGTGGCGCTGGAGGCCGGGCTCATGTGCCCATGGGGGCCGTGAAGCCCTCCCCAGCTAATCCCTATTTACAGAGACGCAGTAGACATGGACCCCCAGTCACTCAGCATGTAGCCCCATTTAGGTCCTCAATCCATAATGGCCCAGCTCCTCCCACCGGACAGATAGGGGGTGTAGCTGGAACACCCATGTTAGCCAGGGCAGGCTCCCGCCCTACAGGGTTAAGGGAGTCAAAGCGAATTGGCAATCCCCAAGGAGGCTTCCATAGACCTGTAGGTAGGGGACAACCACTAGTTCGTATGCCCAGAAACCAGCCCTCCCTTCAATCTAGGCAATCATTCAGAGGACCTCCTCCAGTGCCTCCTGCCTCTCCACAGCTGTCTTTGAAACAGAGTGGCCCTCTTTCTCCTCAGCCCTCTGTGCGTAGGCTGCAGAGTAGACCTCCGTCTCCACAACCTCTGCCCCATCCATCTCCTCTGCCCTCCCGTTCAGCCTCCCCAATGCACCATATGTCTCGCCCACAGTCTCCCTTTCCCCACAGGGCGATGAGTCCCCAGAGTCAAGGGCCAACATCTTTTCAGCATCCAGTACATCACCCCAGTTTTCCTCCTGGTACTATCCAGCCATCCCAGAGTATCACACAGTATGACTACTCAATGATGGAGCCAGGACCCTCTCCAATGCTTACGAATGCTTTACCAAACCCTCAAGTTGTAGGGTTACCAAACCCTCAAGTTGGTCAACCTTCCTCCATCCCCGCCACTGCATACTCTTCTCCTTTACAGAGACCCTCTTCGCCCCAAGCACAGTATGAGGCTTACCCCCAAAACCTCCCTCAACTTGCACCCTCATCGCCTTATCTGGGGCATGCGCTCCAAAACCCTTATCTGCATAATGCCAGCTACACCACACCGTTACAGAGAAGCCCTTCCCCCATACCTGGTGCCCAGGAGGAGATATCAGCTGATATACAGATGAGTCAGGAGGGGCACCCATATGCCACTCCTGGTCTATCCAATGCTTTGATACAGAATTCCCACCTACGTAATGCCTCCTACACCTCTCCTCTACAACGCAATGCCAATGTCTATACAACTGTCCTCACACCTCCTCAGGCAGCAGCCCCTCTTGCCCCCTCTTTACCCTCCTCCCCACACTTGTCTTCTGCTATGCTTAACTCCCAGCTACGTAATGCTTCTTTTGCCTCACCCCTTCAGCGACACCTTTCCCCCATTTCTCTAGCATCTCCCGCTCCTCCTCCCACCACACCTCAACAAGGAACTGTCAGAGGTACGTCCTCGTTTCTCTCTGGTGGATTGCGGACCTCCCACATCCAAGGATCCATGTTAAGGCTTCCCAGTGGCACTTTGGCAATGTCCCGTGGCCCTGCTCAGTCTCCAGTTACCACTGATGGTGGAGGTGGTGTCAATGGTAGGCTGTCACCCTCTATGCTCTCCAATGCCCTGCTGAACCCAAGTCTACGTCAGGCTACCTATCGACTACCAGATGGCACATTGGTCACCAGAACTGAGCCTGCTGAACCTGCCCCAGGTCCATCACCCCTCTCATCCCCAATGCTTTCCTCTGCCTTGCTCAATCCCAGTTTGCGACAAGCCACATATCGTTTGCCTGATGGCACTCTTGTTACCAGGACAGAACCCACACCTGCACCCTCCTCTTCCTCACCTATGCTTTCCTCTGCACTGTTGAACCCCAGTCTACGTAAAGCAACATATAGGCTGCCAGATGGAACTTTGATTACAAGAAACGAGCCAGCATCAGAACCCGTCACCCCATCAAGTTCTATGCTCTCTTCTGCTCTTCTCAATGCCAATGTCCGTAAGGCCAATTATCGATTACCAGATGGTTCATTTCTAACACATCCATTAGAGGAGACACAGACTCCTGAGAATGCAGTATCGTCACTAGGACTATCTAGTGCCCTGATGAATGCTAACCTGCGCAATGCAAAGTTTCAGCTCCCAAGTGGATCATCATTGTTTTCACAGAACAAAACCCAAGCTTCCACCTCTGCCCCCTCTGGTCCAAACCTCTCTAGTGCAATGCTAAACACCAGTCTTCGAGGTGCCTCTTACAAACTCCCAAACACATCACTACTGAAGCAGCCTGGTTCTGCTGATACCACTGAGTCCCGCTCCCTTGACCTTTCTAATGCTCTTCGCAACCAGAACCTCCGATCTGCTACCTATCGTCTTCCAGACGGCACTCTGATGACCCGCCCTCAGCCCACTACTGCACCCCGAACACTTGATCTGTCTAATGCTTTATCAAAGAACCCAGGCCTTCGTGGGGCAAACTACCGTCTCCCTGAGGGTAATATCATGACACGACTTGGTGCCCCCAAGACCCCAGAACCTCGTTCACTTAATCTCTCTGGTGCACTGCAGAACCCTAACCTCCGAGGGGCCTCTTTCCGCCTACCTTCATATGCTGTAGTGTCACCCCAGGTCCAGGGAACTGGCCCTGAACAGCACTGGGCACAGGGGTCCGGAGTTGAGGGCTTGGGACTGCAGCAAGATATGGATGTGTGGGGCGCAGAAAGAGTTCTACCTCATGGGACAGTGCAGAACCTCAATAAATGGTCCATGTATAGAGATGGGGAGCTGCTGGACCCCCAGAGCCTGATGGGACAGGGACAAGGGGGGCCTGAACTGGGGGAGTGGAATCTCAGCAGGGAGGGAGAACCACAGGGACACTGGTTTGACAAGGTAAAAGTTTTGGAATATAATTAATATGGAGGGTTTATAGTGGGTTTGTTTCTGTGACAAGGATATCCCCACATTACCATTAACTAGTAAGCTAATGTGACGCTATCTTAACAGTGTGCTGACTATACAGCAAACAACAAGCTCACAATGATGCAGTGATAAAAGCACAACACACCAGCAACATTTAGTGTCTGCCGGTCGATCTGCTCCCACAAATGGGTTTTCTCTCTTTGTTGTGTCTTTGGTCTAGCTAAAAAGTGGCAGTGACATCACCAGCACCTTTCTGAAAAGTTCTGAAATTTTCAATGCCAGCTCCTCAAATGGAACAATTGAAAAAAGATGCTGGCGCCAAAAAAATAATGCTAGGTGGGCTCAGGCCTAAACTCACACTAGAAGTAGACATGGGCCTAGGTAATGTAATGTGAATCTTTTCATACCAAGGTCAAAGTAAATAAGCGACTCTGATTGGCTTGAGGGTGTTCATTAATTCATGATAATAGACACTGAGTAACCATTAAGTAATCATCTTATATCCGATGCATTACTCAACTTTCAATTTCAGGCTGCAGCTGAGAGTACACATGGCCTATTATTTGTCTGAAAAATCTTGAGATTGATTTGGGAATAATGACATGGCTGGACAGCTAGTTTTAAACATATTGTCACATTATTCGTCAACCATATGCAATGTTATTGACTTTTAATGTTGCTAGCATAACTTTAGCTTTCTGGCTCATAGCTGAAACAAAGGGTTATATAAGATGAGCAGACTAGACAAATTTCTTTTTGCTAAGTCATATCTAAGGTTTGACCAATTTACAGGAGTAGTTAACAACATTTCCATTGCATAATAACCTTAAGGGGTGGTATTGATTGTTCCAGGTATTAGTCAAAACTTATGTGATAAGGGACACTTAGTTATGGCTTGTTGGTCAAGATTCTCAGTCATCCAGGTCATGGGAATTTTAAGTGCTCTGTTGTAGGCTTGGATGAGAGGTGAAATAGCTTCATAAAACTCAAGCAAGTCCAGTTGCCAGTGAGTTATTGCTTGTGAAAAACTAAAGATCTTGATTGCAAAGATCATGAAAATGAATGGCTTAAGTTGCTTTTTCTTTGGCAAGTAGCCGTGGTATAAGTGTCCATAATCAGGAATTAATGGATTATTAATTCCTGATAATGGAAACCTGTGGGCATTATCCCTTACATGAGGTGTAACCTTGCAGCTGCAAGTGTAATGTTCAGGTTAAAGCTTGGCACAGTTGTAGATTTCCAGTAGGGAGGAGTAATCAGAGGGGTAGCAGCTTATTTGGTTGATAATCTATTTTTTTTAATACAATATCTTAATTGGGGTTTTCAATTATAAAACATATTACATGTATATAAAATAATCTTGTCAGCAAATATGGTATATCATAAATTGAAAAGGCAAACCAAAACAAACAAACAAACAAAAAAATGCTTTACTGGTCTTTATCAACATTTTGTTTCAAAAAGTCCATGAAACTCTCATAAACAGCCTTTTGTGATATATGTAATTTTTTTCTAAAGCAACACGTGTTGATAAATCCTTGATATAGCTGATTTTTTTTTTTTTTTTTAAAAAAAGCAGAATATATGGTTAGAATAGGCCCATTGGAGAGTTAAGTATGTGTTAAGCACATTTCTTTGGGTGAGAGAAGAGAAAAGAGGGACTCTAGATACAATCATTATTAGAAAAATCCTATTAATGCATGAACACATTTTGCACAGCTCTATGAATAGGCATCTTTTCCTCATTTCTAATGTTTGTATTCTAGATGTACTCAATCAGAAGCCTGCCCACCGTGGCTCAACGGGACCGTCGAGAGGAAGATGGAGTGGAAGATATGACACAGTTAGAGTAAGTATAAAATAATCACACAACTCTTTGTCCTAAAAGAGTCCTTACAAGAAAAAAAACTAACCTAAAAAGTGTTGAAGTGAAATGTAAAAAAAGTCAGATTCAAGGCAATTCATCACTTAAAAAAATTAAATTGGTTTATCATAATTTAGTGTAATAAACAGCAGTCATTTTTGCTTTTGTCAGAGTGTGGATAATGAGAAAATGCTCTTGCATACAATGCTCTCAATTAGCAGTCTTATACAAGAACTGTTTTTTTTCTTATAATTAATAATAATTGAATAATTGATGTCTCCTAGAAACTACAAGGTACCTAAAGATTGATCAAAAAGATTGTCAAGAATCCTTAGTGAAAAATGGCCAGATTTTAATGACGCACAGTGCAAAAATGCAGAAATGGTCCTAATGTTGGACAAGGTCCCCATGGATCCTTAAAAAGTCTTAAGTCACTGAATTAATCGATCTAAAAATAAGGCCTTAATTGGTCTTAAAATGTCTTGAAATTTTTCACAAGTCTTTAAAGTGCTAAGACATAAAAGGTATGATTTATCTGACATTGCATTGTTAAATCTCAAAATAATAGGTAAAAAAAAAAGATAAAAAAATTCTCAGAATGCCACTTGCACTGCTTACACCCAAAGTCCTGTTTTATATTAAAGTACACATTCGGGCAATTTCATTCTGAGTGACATTGAAAAAGTTTTAAAAGTCTTGAATTCCACTTGCTATTAGCTGTAGGAACCGTGGGTGAAGTGATTTGAGTTCTTAATCATCCTTAAATACCTTTGACCTTCTACTTCTGTGCAGGGAGATGCATGAAGGGGCTGTTCTGCTGAACCTGAGGAAAAGATCTGAGAGGGAGATTATTTATGCAAGTATCTGAGCAGCACACACATCCCATATGCCACGGTTATACTACTGAAAATGTCTTGAACCTATAAATCTGAAGTCAGATCACTTTATTTTGAGTTTGTGTGTTTGTTTACAAACCTATGTCCCTCTTTTAACTTCCATCTCACTCTCTCTGCTTGTTTTCCAGACATACATTGGCAGCATTCTGGTGTCTGTGAACCCCTACAAGATGTACAACATCTATGGGACGGACATGGTGCTGCTGTACAAGGGTCGTGCTCTGGGAGAGAACCCTCCGTAAGTCGTGTTCACTCTCAAACTGTGGGGACCGTAAACTGAAAACCAATCAAACACTAGAATTTGTTAGTATTATGTAAATATTACAGTAAAAACAGAACAGAAATGATCAGATTTTTAGAATTGAGATCATCTGTACTAAAAAATACTGTTAAATAATGTTCAATTTTCAAGCTTTTTGCTGGAAAAAGCACTGAAATGTTTTCAGTTTAAAAAAAAAAGGCATTGTGTGAGTAAATAATTAAGAAATGAAAGTAAAAAAGAGAGTTAGAAATATAGAAGATAAGGATAGAAAAGAAGAGACAGAAACTTAGATTTTAAGTTTATTGCTGTCATTTCTTTTAAATCTGAGCCTGATGCAGCTGCTCTTTATCCTTCAGACATTTGTTTGCCATAGCAAACGCTGCTTATTCCAAATTGATGGATGCCAAACACAACCAGGTCATTATAATCAGGTAAGACACCATCAGCACACCACCAATCCTCATGAGTCATCAGGTGACCCTTTCTCCAAATGAAGCTCGGGAAAAGCTCAGCTTTTTAAAAATATTAATTGATATTAATGTCGACCTGAAATTTAAAAGAAAGGCAGTCATAAAGCCAAATGCAGAGATATTTGTAACATGTTTTCTCGCGCATCATGAGTAACCTTCCAAGGTTTTGTAACGGTTTAACCTTGGTGGAAACAGTGTCCATGAAACTTCTTGGTCAGTTAGGTTTCCATCTCCAGTTGGATTAGTGTTTGTAAATTCATGAGTGTCTGTCTGTGGTTTTCTGGCCAGCAGACTTAAGACAGAGTCACCTCTCAAGGCTCTCACGCTCCGTCTATCTGTCACAGCTGCCTCGCTCATCGTCAAAACGGATCTCCAAACACAAACGTACCATCACTCAGAGCCGTTTTGCATCTAGATCACATGCAAAAGCATGAACAATGTATACAACACATCCACACATTTGCACAACTGTGTGTGCTTTCAGAAATTAGCCAGAAAAAAATCAAATGAAATACACAAACGCCGACACTCGCACACACCTGGAACACTCTAGCCGTATTCGGAAGGAGACACCTGTAAGGAAAGCCCAGCCAGGTCTGGGCCAGCAGCAGATTATCTTTCAGAGGTATGTGTGTGTGTGTGTGTGTCCAGGTGCACATGTGTGAACCCTGTGTTTGTGTGTGAGTCACTGAGTGCGTTTAGGGGAAACTGAGGTCTGGTGTACAGTGACCAGTAATGGCCCGGTTTTTAGCCAACCAGCCCGTGAGCTGAAACCTTATGCTGGAATGTGGTCAAGGTGCCGCTGTCCCTAAATACACACACACACACACACACACACACACACACACACACACACACAAACACACTCCTGCCCCCCTTTGGCCAAGCTTACATAATGGGGGTATTTAGCGCTAAGCTGTTGGCAGTGTTGAAGCAAAGTGTGTGTGCGTAAGAGCGTTTCAGGTGGTTTAACGCAAAAGTGGAATTGAGGCCTTGCCTAATGCAAGGTAAGCTTGGTCTCACATCACTTAGTCAATTAAGTCAAACAAGCACCAGCAGGGAGGTGAGAAGGGTCATTAATGGACGATCTAAGTGATTAATAAAAGCCGGCTGTAGCGGTGCTCAGAGTGCGGATAATGTTCACTCCTTAATGAGCTTACACTTTTACCTTTTAGCAAATGGATTAGCATGCTTTTGCAGCCCAGTATGCAAAGAAAGTTCATCCAGCCAACCATTGAATAGTAGCACTGCTTTTTGGCACAAAAGTGTATTTGGATAGTAAAAGTACAGTGTTCTGTAATAAAATATCGTTTAAAGGCCTGCAGAATCAGTGACATCTTTTAAATCACTTCTTAAAAATCAGTTTTATAGACTTGCTTTTATGTGATGTAGCCTTTATTTATTCATTTCTTATCTCTCTTCTTCCATTAATTTTGCTGCTTTCACTCTATTTATCAGTTCCTTTTCCTTCTGATGTCCTGTTCTTACCATCTTTTCATTTTTAAATTATATACTTGTTAATCTATCTCTTATTCTTCTTTTTGTCTTCTTACTATCTTTGTTTTACCCCCACTGATGTGATGTCATCTTCTTACATTAGTTCTTATTTTTATTGTCTTTTTTCGCTTTTATTCTAATATTTTCTAAACCTTTATTCATTTAGTATGAGGCTGAAAACCATATTTAAGTTTGTCTTTTAAAATGATCATATTTTTCATGCCTTCCCATGCCAATGAAAAGTTTACTCGGTACTCATTTTCACAATATCCTTGCATACAAAACTTTATTACAGGATAGTCCCTTGAGGTGGACTATCTCGTTTTCGAGAGGCTCCAACATAAACACACAATACAATACGGTACAACGATCATACATACATGCAGTTACATACACCTACCCACACACCATTCCCATTAACCCAGTACACCCACATAGAATGAGCAAGAGTAAATAACGCAACAGATAGTAATAATAATATTTATAGTAATAGTTAAAGTATCTATAATGTTCTGACCATACTATATGCACATATGTACACAATAATGATTACAAAAATGTTCACTGAATGCACTTATATATATGCATATTTGCACCCGCATACACATATACATACACACATGTTTACACACATTCACGTTTACACAATAGTATCAGCCATAATAATAATGGTTATAAAAAATAACAAAAGCAATATGATATTAAAGGGGTAAGGAGGCATTTCCATTAGAAGCAGTGGAAAGGCATTTTGAGGCGTGAGATCTTAAAGAGCTGCAGTGAGTTAATTGATCTTATTTTAAATGGTAAGTTGTTCCAGTCAGAGGGAGCTTTTAATTTGAACGCACGTCTGCCAATTTGATATGGACTGAAAACTGTTGCGACCTCTTTAGCAGAGCACTCAGACAATTGATTTTACATATAATGTATCTGCTGAGTCATACTGATGGGTGTTATCTGAGTGTGTGTTTCTGTGTTTCAGTGGGGAGAGCGGTTCTGGGAAAACAGAGGCCACCAAATTGGTCCTTCGCTACCTTGCAGCAATACATCACAAATGCAATCTTGCGCAACAGGTACGTGCACAAACACACACACACACACACACACACACACAGAGACATGTTCCTGTCTTGCAGGATGACTAATGCCTCTGCACGTCTTTTTTTTTTCCATGTCTTTGTGTCTCTGCTGGATCCTCTCGGGTGCAGATTGAGGTAGTGGGGCTCCCCTGCATGACTTGTGCTTTACATTTTACAGCTCATCTTCACATATGGCCATAAGAATAGCAGGTTGCTGTGTTTTGCTGTGGTGTGTGACAATATTCATTAGAGATAATATCTTTTGGATTTTTAAAATATTTTTTGAACTTGCGCTTTTGAGCCTGTCAAGCATCCGTTCAACTATCTGACTGCTCAGTCTCTAAGTTAACTGTGTTAACTTGTCAAGTGGGCATTAGTTAATCAGTTTTTAATAAAAGGAATACTTCACCTCCCAAAATAATCATTTGGATAGCAATTACTCAGCCCATTTTATGCTGAATTTGTGAAGATTTTTTATTTATTTATTTTTTATTTTTGGGGTTATTTTTTTACATTTATTATTTAATACATTTAATAGCGTTTATTTTTTTAAGAATCTAAAACTTTTTTATGAATGTAGTCATGGGCCACTACATTAGACAACAAAACTATATCAAATCATCCATTCACAAACTCTCACGCAACTCATGCAGTATGATCCAAGTCCTAAAACACTCATCTGTGCTTCAGGCTGTTTATGCAGTAGTGTTTTAAATATTAAAAAAAGAAGTGAAAATGCACGTCATGTACGACTGGATAAATGAAACTGGGATTACACTGTAAGATTTCTGTGACTGTAAAAGAATGTTTTTATATAGTTTTATTTTTATTACGCAGACCCTTTTTACACCAATTCATCAATCATTTCTTTGTTCACCATGAAGGCATGCTAGAAAAACAGTTTTATTTGTCATAAATTCAAGGTAACACTGGGTGAGTAATAAAAATGATCATTTTAAGGGTGAAGTATCCCTTTCGAACTAACAGATTACACTAAAATGATGTACACTATAGACCAGCATTAAGTAATGATGCTAAACAGGCTGCTATTAATGTGAGATATTCTGTCACCCAGCTGATGACGTGTTGTGAATTAATGTATGTTTGGATGTTCGTTAGATACTCGAGGCAGCTCCTCTCCTGGAATCTTTTGGAAATGCCAAAACTGTACGGAACGATAATTCCAGTCGCTTCGGGAAATACATAGAGGTCTTTCTGGAGGAGTGAGTATGAAAGTCTCTTTTCCCATCTCCCAAGTGAAAAACCCACTTTTTAATTTTGTTCTGTTTAAATTGTAAAGCATTTTAAAACTGTGTTGTGAAAAAATGTAATGTAAATAAAGTTAACTGATATTAAATTCTAATCTTATTTTGTGTGTTTTGTGTTTCACTCTTGTTCACTTCGCTGCTCTCTCTCTGTCCAGTGGTGTGATCAGCGGTGCCATAACCTCTCAGTATCTACTGGAAAAGTCCCGTATTGTCTTCCAGGTGACACAAGCAGACACATGCACAAGATGCGCATTGTATCTTAAAATTTTCTGTATCTTAAAGTGTTAAATGTGTGTTTTCCACTCAGGCCAAAGATGAGAGAAACTATCATATCTTCTACGAGATGCTGGCAGGTCTTCCCTCGCAGCAGAGGCAGGCTTTCTATCTACAGGAGGCGGAGACCTACTATTACCTCAACCAGGTAGAAGAAACAATGCAGCATGATCACCAAGCTTTTCATTGTACTGTAGGTGTCCTCAGCTCCAAAATATCGTGCGCTTTTTCTCTTTTTCTCCATAAAGGGAGGGGATTGTGGGATAACAGGAAAGAATGACGCAGAGGACTTCCTGCGTCTGCTCGCTGCCATGGAGATCCTTCACTTCGCCCCTGAGGACCAGTCGGCCATCTTTAGAGTTCTTTCTTCCATTCTGCACCTGGGCAACGTCTACTTTCAGAGATATGAGGTCGTTTTTCCAACATGATTCCATTTTTTAAATCAATATTTCTTAATTAGAGACTATTTAGGCAATTCACATGCTGCTTTAGATATATCATATACAGAACATTTTTTTTGGTACATTTTTTTAGAATATTTTGGACACACGACCATTTGTATATCAGTTACTTGGCCTGTGTTAATTTGAATTTGTGAAGAAAACTTTGGTTTTCTCACATGCCTACAGTGAAGAAAGAATACAAAAACAAACATATGAGTGTGTATTAAACAACAGCAAAAACTACATCCAAACATGACTTGTGCAGTATGATTTAGTATGATATGAGGTCTTTTTTTATCTGTTTGTATGCTCAGTACTTCCCATACAGACAGCCCTTTTTGACAGGTAACTGAACTAAAAGTGAGACTTATCTATGCTCCCTTCAAAGCCAGACTCCACTGACAAAAACAGTCATTTTAACTTGTTGAGCACAGGAGCTGCTGGTCTGCTGCTGCCTTGATTGGTAGTTTGTTTGTGCTATTTTGTGACTTTTGGTGCATCGGAGCCAAAATGACTTGATTTGTCAATGGAGTCTGATTTTGAAGAGAGCATTAATACATTTCACTTTTACATCAGTAAGGGCTGTTTGAAAAGTACTGTTGTTAAATGCACTCCCCTTTTACACCAAATTATCATGAATGTTCTCTGTTTTTTGATTCGTTGTTTACCATTAAGACACGTGAGAACAACACGTGTCTTAATGTTTTTTTCTCCAGGATTCAGGGTAACACTGGTCGAGTAATTGATAAACAAATGATAATTTTGTGGGGGAAGCATTCCTCTAAACTTTACTATGAAAAAATAAAAAATCATTGTAGATATGTAACTAGAATAGGATGATTATACGCACAAGTCAAGTGTTTTTTTGTCTCTCTCTGTGTTGCACGACAGGCCGATGGCCAGGAGGTGGCGTCAGTGGTCAGCGCTCAGGAGATCAGAGTGGTGGCAGAGCTGCTGCAGATTTCTCCAGAGGGACTGCAGAAAGCCATCACCTACAAAGTCACAGTGAGTGTCAAACTGCATTTTATGTATATAAAAATGTTGGAGGTCGGATTATTTCGAATTTTTATTATTTTTTTTTATTTCAAATCTTATTCTTCCACTTGTAACAGATGTGGAAAAAAATGTCAAGAAAACACAATTGCACTGCTGATTAGGTGCCAGGGACCATTTAAAAGCGATAATATGAGGGCACTGGTGATAAATCAGCCCTAGAGGGGGCCGTTTTCACAGGCCAGGGATCACATAAAAACATTTTATGATGCTATTTTCGGCGTGACATTTGCTGAAAGTAATGAGCCTTACCTATATTGTCATCTGTTCTCTCACCTGTGTCATTCTCCCTCACACATCACTGTGTCTTTGTGTCTCGGGTTATAGTAACGTGTCTTTCCTCTAACCTCTGACCTCTTGTGATGCCCTCATTCATTCATTCATTCATTCATTCAATATGTTTTGAAAGACAAATCGTAACTTAAATCTGACCTCAGCGATTTAGTTCCGTCGTAACAGAATCACTTCATGAAATAATTGTAAGAGTTTCCATTAGCTTCTCAGAGTGTAACTACACATGTGACTTTGACATGTCAGCATTCATTATTTGGGCGTATCATTTACACTCTACACACACATCTACAAATGCATGTTGGCACACAGACACTCATCCTTTATACACATAGTGCACATAGCAGCTCAGCTGCCAGAGGAAAATGTTGGCATTGTACGTTTCTGCAAACCACGGATATGTTACAGTTATACATTTCATATGTATCATATCAATGTTTCTAAAGTGATGTAGTTGAGATTACATGCATATGAGCTGACTTTGTCATCAGGCGGTAGAGAGGTTTGTGGATGGTGTCACACCTACGGTAGATGAGACAGCTGCCAAGCTGCAGACCTCCGTTTGAAACCAACAGATACATAGAAATGGATATTTTTTTACCGAAATATTGCTGAGTTTCTAGTCGTGGATGTGTTGCCATGACTCAGCATCTTTAGCAAAACATTAACTTTTCCTAACCATAACCAAGTTTTTGTTCCGAAACATAACATCACATTAACCACTGTTTTGTTGAAATGTAAAGTTTCAACATATTCATTACATAGAAGTGTATAAATTTAACAAATCTATGGTTTGCAGAAACATACAATGCTAAAATTTATTCTAGCGATTGGGTTGAAATAGACATACACAACATTTAACACACCTGCTATTAAGCTATTATTTTTTGAGTTTTTTTAATGTAATGAAAGCCTCTCTTGACTCCTTTTATTTGCAACTTATCATACTGGATAGTATATATTTTTATACATATAATAGACACATTCCCTAGTGTGAGGGATAAGACTTATAGCCCTGCTTCTTTTGTCCAAAACTAGGACTCCTTATTAGCTTGACTTCAAGTTTACTGGATTAATGTTACATTACATTTAGCTCATGTTTCTGTATGAGGATTTGTGTTGATCCTCTCAGTTACGAGGCTTATAGTGGCTGGCTGTGTTATCTATTACCGTGAATCAGCTGATGAGATGGCCCTCTCAAATCCAAAAATCTTTAGGGGACAGTGAAGAAAATGAAGTGCTGCGTTGTGCTCCTTTGCTTCAGAAATGGGTCACTGGTGGTATCCAAGGAGCCATGCCAGCACAACGAGATGCAGGCTAAACAGGAATTACCCCGGTGGCTTCAGTGGATCAAAGTGAAAACAAAAAACTCCCAAAGAAACTGTCGAAAAAACAAGGAGGAAAGAAATATAAATGTTTTCAACCTAATGAGTATTCTCGTTCTTCATCCACTGCGTTCACCTTGTTGCTCTATTTACATCCTATGAGCTGACGAAGGGGAAATCCTCAAAAAAAAAGTAAATTTTGCACCCAAATTACATACTGATATATTCCAGTACCTGATTGGCCATAAAACATCCTGTTTTACTCTCTTTACGCTTTCAAAGAAGGAGCAGACTCCAGCTGTCCTGACCGTCTGTGATGCTTCTGATGAGAAGCGAGGGTGATGAGGGAGACGGAGGAATACATTAAAAGTACATCTGATCACGGCGCACCTTATGCCCTCCACACTCTTATACACTAAAAGCCTTTAGTATGATTGAATTTCTAATCACAAAGGCGGTTCCTATGGTTTCTATGTAACAGGAGAGGAGTCAGCCGTATCCACTAGTTTCCTTTGGCCAGTAAAGGCATGTGTACATCTGTGTGTGTGTGTGTGTGTGTGTGTGTGTGTGTGTGTGTGTATACGTGTGATGATCTAGTGCCTTTAAGCAGAGGAAGGTCTCAAGTCTCAGAACTTTCTTTATCTGATCAGACCCGGAGTCCCAGACACTCACGTCAATGAATAAGAGAAAAGAAGAACTACAAGTGGGAGAGTAGAGAGGAAGGAGGAAAGCAGAGATGTTTGGTAGAGGAAAGATAAAAGTGGAGGAAAAATAAGAGGTGAAAAGAGAAGAGAAAGGTTGGGGGGTTTGTAAAAGTTAGGGTCAACAAAAAGGCATTAAGCAGCACAAAGTTGAAGTTTTCCCACTGTATTTCGTGGACTGTAGAGTGAGTAATGACTGAATTGGAACACAGCCACAGTCTCAATAGGAGGTTTAATCTGGCAACAAAATTAAGAACACTTTTGTGTGTGTAGGACCTTTAAACATTTAAATATAAACCTGAAGTGATAAAACTAAAATATAAGTGTATAAGGAGGTGAGGAAAGTCCCCAGGATCAAACATGGAAAGAAAGCTTAATAGTTTATAAAAGTTTTTTTTTTTTTTTTTTTTTTTTTTAGCAGCCACATAATTTTAATTCTTCTGTCTTCTCTACAGGAGACAATGAGGGACAAGATTTACACCCCACTGACTGTGGAAAGTGCTGTTGATGCCAGGTGAGACACAGCTACATACTCATCACTCAATGGGTGTCAGGTGTCAATAATTCCTTCTTCAGGCTCCTTCTGAAAAAAAATGCCCTCTTTCAAGCATACAACATCCTGCCCCTCTGCCTGGATCTGGGTTTCCTGAAAAAATGGTAGAAAATTGAAGGAGGCAAGTCTTACTGTCCCCTGAAAAGGAGACATGGGACATGTTTTTGAAAGTCTTAAAATTAACAGAACCATTTGAAATAATAATAAAATAGGTTATGAATCTCTTAAAAAACAGCATGAAGAGCAGAAATAATATATCTTTATGAATTTGTCAATCTGTCCAATAAAAGACTTTCCCTGCTTCTTAATATCTTCTTTCTCACACTTTTCAGATAAAATTTCCATAAAATATTCCTCCTAGCCCACATTCTTGTCTGTCTTTCACACACAAATCTTTGTTCTCCAGAGATGCTGTTGCCAAGATCCTGTACTCGCTGCTCTTCCATTGGTTAACAGAGAGGATCAACGCTCAGGTGTATCCCCGCCAACACACACTCTCCATCTCCATCCTGGACATTTACGGATTTGAGGTACAACATGCTAACAAACGGAGCATCTTATCACCTGTCTGCCACTGTCTTGTGTTGCACAGCAGAATGACTCCTGTGTGTGTGTGTGTGTGTGTGTGTGTGTGTGTGTGTACAACAGGATCTGGCTTTCAACAGCTTTGAGCAGCTTTGCATTAATTATGCAAACGAGTACCTGCAGTTCTTCTTCAACAGGATTGTATTCAGGGAAGAACAGGTGAGTCGACGTCACACACGTGCAGATACTCAGTTACTAACAAACACACACCTCATCAAAAATGCATGCACAAAATATACATAAATGTTTGTATTCACATATGCAGACAAGGATATATTCGGTGCTGCAGGTATTAGTAATGTATTGTGTTGATTTACAGAAACAATAATGAGACGTGAACTCACTGTTGAGAAAATTGTTCTGCATGTGATCTTCATGCAGGAGGAGTACAGCCGGGAACAGATCCCCTGGCAGGACATCCCATTCAGTGACAACCAGCCCTGCATTGACCTCATCGCTGCTAAGCCTCATGGGATACTGAGGATCCTGGACGACCAGTGCTGCTTCCCGCAGGTGATGCAGAGTAACCTTGAGCCACTGACACATCTACTGCACCCACAGATTAAATCATTGCACATGTCACTTAGTGTATGCTGTTTTGTCTCCAGGCAACAGACCACACCTTCCTCCAAAAGTGTCACTATCACCATGGCAACAACCCACTGTATATGAAGCCAAAGATGCCACACCCAGAGTTCACCATCAAGCACTTTGCTGGCCGGGTCACCTACCAGGTACGCAGCTCCGCAGTGGCTCATCTCAAGTGACAAAACCTGTGACTGTCCTGCCACTTGGCAAAAATGTATTTGATTCACTGACATCAATAATGTTACTGATAACCTCTGATCTGTACCACAACTATTCTTCTGTTTTTAGGCATACTAGCAGCGTCACTCTCTAAGCAGTAGGCGATTTCTTAGTTTAGCTAAGTAGTTTTGAAAATGTTATAGATTCAAGATGAAACTGACAGAAATTTACAAATCCATCTGCTACTTCAGCACCACGGACAGCGCCAGGGGTTTATCAATACACAGTACAGTAACTGTACTTTGAAAGTTCACCGACATGCGTTTCTGTAAATATTTGAGGCGGGAAATAAATTATGCAGTTGTTGAATCTGTCTTTATTTTAGATCAGCAACTGTTATTTTAAAGTCCTTACGAGTTTCCCGAAGTGGAAAGTCACACTAGATGCCCCTGATTTGCATTCACTTAAAACAATAATGTCGATGTAGTGGTGACACGACAGGAAAAGTCACTAAAGTGTTCTACTGACTGACATTGTGATTGTGATGTCAATGCCGCAGGTTTACAAGTTCCTTGATAAAAACTATGACCAGGTCCGTCAGGATGTTCTGGACTTGTTCATTCAGAGCAAAAACAAGGTGAGAGGAGCGTTTTCATCAACGTATGCATGCATGGTCACCCTGAGAGACTTGATTTAATTCATGTTAACATGAAACAAATGCAGTTAAAATGTGTGAATGTATGCGTGTATTTGTGTGTGTCCAGATGGTGTCAAACCTCTTCCTGGTTCACGCAGAGGTCACGGGTCAGCAGAGAGGTCACATGAGGAAGAGCAGCACAGTCACCAGGAAATACCAAGCTCCCACCGTCAGCAACAAGTTCCAACAGTCGCTGCTGGAGCTGGTGGAGAAGATGGAGAGGTGAACAGATACGAACTTTATAAAGATTTGGTATGATGAATAATAAACAGAAAATGCTGTTTACTTGTTTACTTTTTCTACTCTTTCAGGTGCAACCCTTTTTTTGTTCGCTGCATCAAGCCAAATAATCTGAAGGTAGATTTTCGGACATTCTGTGTTTCTACTGATGATACTGGTCGTTAACATGCATGAGTTCAGCCTCACTGTGTCCTGTCTGTAATGACAGTCCGTGTTTTACATGTGCATTTAGCAACCAGGTGTGTTTGAGGACGACCTGGTCAGCTGCCAGCTGAGACACTCAGGTGTCCTCGAGACCATCAGGATCCGTAGAGAGGGGTATCCTGTCAGAATGCCATTCTACATCTTCCTCTTCAGGTACCATACACGCGATGTTAAAGGAACAGTATTTTTTTCAAATGTACTAGTTTTTCAAATGTATTTTTTACACTTTGAGCACCAAAAACAGAGTGCAATCTAGTTCATGCGGAAAAAGGGTGCCACCTGTTGCAGCAGTCCTCTTAACTGCAACAGATAATCGAAACAAATAAATACAATATATGTAGATAAAATACCCTTTTCCTCAAATCATGAATTATTTTTTAAAGCTTATGGATTTGTGTGTGTGCCTGTACATGCATGCCGATGTGTGTCATCTTCAGGTATAAGTCCCTGGTGGGGATACGAGAGCCTCCAGCAGCAAATGGCGAGAACTGTGTGATTATGCTCAGCAAACTGTGTCTTCTCAGACCAGGAGCATACCATGTTGGGGTCACAAAGGTGAGGCGCATTTGTTGTTCACAAATGAAAGCGAACCAGCAATACAAACTAATTTTGTGTGTGTGTGTGTGTGTGAATGACAGATATTTCTGAAGGAGGACATCTACCAGTTGTTGGAGTGTAAAAGGGAGCGAGCCCGTCAACTTGCCGCTCTCACCCTGCAGCGTTACACCCGAATGTTCTTTGTCAGGAAACGCTTTTTGGCCTTCCGCAAAAAGATCATCGCGCTGCAGGCACAGTGCCGAGGCTTCCTCACGAGGTCAGCTCCTCTGCTGCTGCTAGTTTCATAACTACGCTATCAGCTGATTTATAAAGATCCACCAAGTAAAAACCCTGATTTAGCTGATTTGACAGACAAGCATTTATGAAAAATAAATTGTGGTACTTTAACTATATATCATATTAGTGAGCAAGACGATATAATAGCAACAACAAAAAACAGTTAACACCAGTTCACTTTTCTAATTGGGAACACTGATTTTAAAAAGATGGTACATCTTTGAACTTGAAGGGACGGAAGGTAATTTAAACCAATACTAGGCAAAAATATATTTTTTCAAGTTTTCTAAAATAACACCCACAAAAATAGACCAAGGGTAGCAGTAAGAGTCATTCCCAATCAAATCAGCGTAGCAGGATGGTCACAGTGGCTGCCATTTTTATGTGTGTCATTGGCCAAAGGACTGTGACTACTGTTGCAGGTTAACTTCTGCATAAACCGAGTTGATGCAAGTTGCGGACTCGCTGAGATTTTGAAGTAACGACCAAACGCGCAGTGAAGCACAGAGTGGCGTGTTTTGCTCACTGTCCGCACTGACATTTGTTGTCACTATAATACATAACAAAAATCTGCAATTTTTCTATTTTTGTGACAGCATCTTTCTGTTTTGGTCATATTATAGGAACAAACATGCTCTAAATTGAATAGACCTGTACATGTCAAGAAATAAAAACTTTCCGATGCAAATGGATGCAGTTACCCCGATTATCAAACTGCATTTTATCCAAAATGGAAATTCTTTATAAAACTACTGAAGTACTTGTAGCATTTGTCTCTTTTACTGCACAATATGGCAAAGGTTTTTAGGAAATCGGATCAAAACATGATATTACATACGAGACGGGTGTTAATGGTCATACTCTAATTCTTTATTCTGTCCTCCAGGAAGCGCTATGTGAAAATGAGGGAGAGTCTCGTTCGGTTTCGCTCTCTCGTCCACATGTATGTCAACCGCAAACAATACATCAAGGTACGTGAAGTCTGCTGTCAAAGGACAATATATTTCCTTTCCATCATGCCCACTTAAATCCCCCAGACATATACTGTTGAAAATACTTCTCACTTTTGTTCCAGTTTGGTGCTTTAGATTTCTGTGATCTATTTGCAGATGAAGTTTGAAGCTAAGAGGAAAGTTGAAGAAGAGAGGAGGAGGAGAGAGATGGTAAGATGGAAATTTGAATGGGATACACATTTCTGTTAAACACATATCTGTAAAAGTAGCATTTTTGGTTTTGGCAGTCGGTAATTAAATAAGAAATAAAACAATAACTGTTTCAGGAGCTGACAAAGAGGGAGGTGGTGAACGTCACACACTTGGTGATCCCTGCAGAGCTGGGCGCATTACTGCAGGCAGCAGGAGGTCTGTTGATGTCTGTCGTCCTTTTTGTGAAGTCCACATTAGTGCGCACACATATTATTCATGTAAGAAACAGCTGAGCGCTTTTTTTCAGCTCTCTAAATGTGTCTCATCTCATCAGCACTGACAGTGCCGCTCCAGGAATGATCTGAATCGTTCTGACAGAGCAGGACTGCAGTGTCATCTGTCGATAAATAAACCATGAAGGAAAAATTACAGTCTTTTAAAAAATTATTTTCAGATGTATGCCCTACAGGTTTCATATAGTTGATTAACTCCAGTTTATTTTGTTTTTTTTCATACTTTAAAGGACGTCATGCTCCCACAGCATATGTAATGTACGCCGAGTGATTTGTCATTTGCCCTCATCCCCCCCCTCTCTCTCTCCAGTCAGGAGGGAGTTGCACTCAGATTGTTTGGCTCTGCTTCAAGCTCCTCACATCCAGGAGGAGGCTCAGCTCACTCTGCCTCTAGACATCAACAACTACCCGTTCTACCGCTACGTGCAGATCTACTTCAGGGTGAGATGTGCATCAGTACACTTAGAATCAGCATAGGTGAAATTCACGGAGGGACTGCCATTTGCACATATTTAAAATAAGTAATTTGCAGCAGTTGGCACAAATTGGCTCCTTTCTTTTAAAATCAGCTTGATGCAAAACTTAATGGTCATGTTTGCACTGCTATATCATCAGCACAATATCTTTTGGGAATCAGACCTTTAGAGGGGGAAGATAGAGGTTGCAAGTGATTCACAAGTGGTTCCCAACTGGTCCAGCCACAGGGTCCAGATTTCTCCTACGTCATTAGTTCAAGGTCCACGCACTTTACTATATTCAGCGTCATACGTTCGTTTGGCCACATAGTCAAGCTAGTTTACTGTGTCTGTTAAGTAGCTTTTTCATTCATTCTACCAAAAGAAACAACACTTAAAAGCTGTGCGCTGGAAATTCATGGAACTTCAAAATAAAGTGCATTTTTTTGTCAACTTGACACATTTGTGAATCACTTGCGGTCCATTCAGAATTAAATGGTGAAACATTTTTGGACCAAAACCCATCAGTTAGGGAACCGCTGCATTAAGCTGTCAGCGGCCAGAATCATTCTTTATGAATTAGACCTCCCACAGTTTTGTTTTTCATTATTCACACCGTGGTGTTAATGGATCCTGAAGTGGATTTGTTTTTTAAATTATGTAGCAAACATGTACGATGTGTTTTGTTACTGTGCTTCCTAAAAAGAATATGAAACTTTCTATTGCTGCAGGAGCCAAAGTTTGGGATGTTGATGTCTCCTCTGGAGTCACCTCTGACTCGTATAGACGAGGACCTGAGAGGAGAAGCTTTGGAGCTCTTCATCATGGTATGCTGACTCAATTTATTGATCAATCTGAAATTTCATATCATTGCAGCACTGCAGTTCTGTCATTTACAAAGACACAGTTTCACAGAATCACACTCTTTTACCGCTGTTACACACCAAGACCAATCTCTAGTGGCTTACTGCTTATATCTACCATGCTATTCCTGCTTCCATCTAATTGTTGTTCTAAAAAACAACTTTTTGAACATTACAAAACAATTAGTGAATCTATGATCAAATGGCTTTCTTTCCCTTTTGCATCCAGGACCTTGGAGTTAGCTGTAATGTTTTTTGCGTTTATTCTGTTTTCAGGTGTTGCGGTTCATGGGGGACCCTCACCTGAACGGGGCGCAGGAAAACATGTTTGGGAATTACATCATTCAAAGGGGCCTGTCATCGCCAGGGTTACAGGACGAGATCCTGGCTCAGGTCGTCAACCAGGTGTGGAGGAACGTAAACGTTGACAACGCTGAGAGAGGCTGGCTGCTGCTGCTGGCGTGTGTCTGCAGCTTTGCCCCGTCGCCAAAGATGGACAAATATCTGCTGAAGTAAGACATTATGTCTTACGTGTGTGCAGAGATCATATTGATGAAAATGTACCTTTACACACATTTGCATGCAAATGTTAGCTGGGTAGTAATGAAATACATGTAAATCAAAGAGAGAAGAAACATAAAAATAATTGTGATAAAGTATTTCCTTGAATAATTTTAATGTGAAATTTAAAATCAACTTTAAAAAGCTACATGATACTTGAAAGTAGCCCAAAATTACACTTGAGGAAACTTGAGGAATTTTTTTACCTTTAATCCTCCATTATGGGAAAAAAATTATGAAAATTCATTAAAAAATGAATATGAAAATGAATTAAACTGATCTAAATACATTACAGTTAATATTACAAAGTGTAACAAAAAAACATGAACAAACTGGGTTTGTATGGGAAGTTTTTTCTTTCAATAAATAAAAATTATAACCTCTTTTGACCTTTGCTTTTCAGGTTTGTATCTGACCACGCCCCTGCAGGTTGCCAAGCGTTGCTGCAACACAGACTCATCCAGGCCAATCAGAAGACACAGCTGGGCTCAGGCTCCACCCACGAGACTGCACGAACCTATCCGCTGTCGCTGCTGGAGTGGACGGCCAATAGGAAGAAGGCTAACATGGTGTTGCACGTGCACAGTTTTGACGGTGAGATGGATCTTGCTTTTTGTTGTGACATTATAGCATGTTGTTTTGTTTAATGCCAGAAAAGAGTAAAGCGTTTGTTAATTTTGTTGCTTCGTTAATAAGGACTGCTAACTTTTTTTTTTTTTCTCACAACATGGGATGGAAGGTGGTTGTTAAGGGTAGTGCTTGAGTCGGCATTAAACCAGATAATAAAAAAAAATTAAAAAAGAAAGCAAATATATCTCTTTCCTTTTTTACAGTACATTGACTTGTACACCAATTCAGTCTTTATTTTAATATATTCATTTTCAAATGAGCTCAGCAAAACAAAATATTTTATTAAGATGTAATGTAAGTAGCCTTTCCCACCTGAAGTTTAAATGAGCACACACCTCAACGAATAACAAGGAGTGTGCGGCAGAGACTGTTGGCATTGTTGTTATGGAGTGAGATCAGTTACAGCCTTTGATCATTGATTATTTATTGCTCCAGTCAGGATCATGTGATGGAGGACAAGGCGCTCGGCCTTTAAATTGGGCAGTTTATTGCAGCTTGCTTTGGTGTGATGTGAAAAGAAACAGCTGAAGACACAGCGTTCTTTGTTTGATGTCTCTGTAGGAGGATCATTCCTGTGTCCGGTCCATTCCTGGACCAGTGGGGAGGATTTGGCTGGAGACATACTGCGCCACAGGTGCCGATAATCTCATACTGAAGTATAAGACTCAAAAGTTTAACCGATTTATTTAGTTCAGTTATTTTTATCTTGTTTTTGTTTATGCGTTCAGTATTAATACGTTTTCTTTATTTCTTAGTCTGTGTACTTAAACAGATGCGTCTTATTTGTATTTATTACAAACTTTTAATTAATTCACTGCAAATAATCCAAACAGTTGTTTTGTAGAGCGCATAATGCTTTGATTAGAGTACTATCAGGTAAAGGCGAGTGTCTGAAGTGTGTGATGTTGCAGGGGAGTGTCGGACTGGTGGAGGGGGAGTTCGGTTCTGATGAAGGAGCAGGGCCAGTGGGTGGAGTTAGCTGGTCACGACTACGTGATGGACCTGATTGCAGATCTGGAGCTTCCGACTGACTTCCCAAAACAGAAGAGCTACTTCGTCATCAGCACTGACGACCCCACCAGAGTCCGAGCCAACGCCAGCCTGTCAGTACACGGAACGACCACAAATACCACATGCATGTACAAATATTTGAGTTATAAACACAACAAGAACTTTATTTCTGTGTTATTAATTTTCCTTTCTCCTCTCCTCTCCTCTCCTCTCCTCTCCTCTCCTCTCCTCTCCTCTCCTCTCAGTGCTTTGTTTGGCAGTGGGTTTGAGTCAGATGAAGAGCTTCCCTCTGCCTTTCTTCTCCGTAACAGCAGACCGGCCTACAGTTTGCCCGACTCTGACGGTTATTACAGCCACGGTACACACACACACACACACACACACACACACACACACACACACACAGCAGAGCAGCTTTAAACATGGCCGTCACACTTCAGGGCTCATAATTACACAAAATTGTGTGTGTGTGTGTGTGTGTGTGTGTGTGTGTGTGTGTGTGTTTCCAGTTGAGTCAGATGCATTCAGTGACGGTCAGACTCACAGAGGAATGGACCGCTACCTGGACAGCCTGTTTGACCCTGTGCTGTCAGACAGCAGCATCGTGAGTACTGACAGGAAACATCATACATCACATCCACATATTTGCTTCTGCTTTGAAAGCACATTAATGCTGAAACAATCAGTTAATCAACTGCACTGTAAAATCTGACAAGTTGATTTTACTTTTTAAAAAATCTAGGGAACTGTTTGTAATGTAAGTACATATAACTATTCGTCTTAAATCTTTGCACACATTTCTGATATTTTATTGGGTATTAAAATAGAGTAAATTCTTGTTAACTGCAGCTCTGAAATGCAAAAAAAACGTCCTGTCAGACTCCCTTCACCTGATCCGCCATCTGAGTGTGAATGGAGGGGAGTGTTGATGGATGGATGGAACATGTGATCCACGGCTTCTGTTTGTGTATGAATGGAGCAGACAGGAGGGGTGATTAGGTTACTGAGTGACCTACCGTATTTGACCGTAACAGCAGGCAGCACCTCTGCACGGCTCTGTGGGCATTACTGTTCCGTTAACAGCTTCACATTTTGTATAAAACTAAAAATAAAAAAGGAAAATACGTCATCATCATTGGGAGGAAACAGGAAGAAACGTCGGTCAGTGCAGGTATGTTTAGCGTGTTCATTAGAGTTCTCAATGACACTATGTCAAATTGAAAATATATAAAAACCATAATTTGTATTTTTTTGAGCATTCACTGTGAAAAAACAAAAACAACTTCCCCAAAAAACAAACAGTGTCCATGAAATCCTTGTTATTGAGGTATTTTTTTTCCAGTGTCTTTTGGTTTCAGTATCCAGGATGTCTGCAGGTTCTTAAAATGTCTTAAATTTGGTTGAATAAATATTTGTCCTAAAAAGTCATTCAATAATCTTACATTTAAATTTGTGATATCATTATCATTTTACCTTACTTCATTTAGCCATCTTTTAATTTATTTTTGCCAAAATAAATCAAGCTCTTTTGAGTGAAAATTGACATTTCTGATGCTACTGATCTTTAAACCACTGAACCTCTTTTTACTTTATATGCACTTACCTGTTGGGAAAATGTAGATTAACCTAATTTACTCTAATAACCATATTCCTATACCTTATACATACCTGCAATGATTGAATGAAAGAAAGATGATCTGTCCCAAAATCTGCTCTAAATTTGGTTAAAAAATATCCTGAAAAGCTCTTTAAAAGCTTTAATCAAACAGTGTGGGTGGTCACATTAGATCATTTCCCTTGGACTTTCTATTGATTAAGTTCAAGCATATTCATGTGCAGCAAAGATTTTTACTGAGAAAATAATTTTTTTGTTTTTGTGTTGAGACAGTGGCGTTTGCAATGTTGCAGATCATTTTTGTAGGAGACTCACACCTACATACTTTTTGTGTCTCTGTCACTTTTGTGTGTGCTGGAGCTTCTCCTCCAGTGTGTACGGTACTTCCTGCAGAGTATTCAGTTCCCACAGACTGTCTGACTCACAGAGGGTCTGAAACAACCAGCACAACTCACTCCTTCTCCCTCGTTCTCTATCTAACACACTCATTTCTCTTCATGTCTCTCAAACTCCGCTTTCTCAGCATCTCCACTTGTCCTTTTCCATCTACTGAATCTCTGTTTCCTGCTTCTCTCTGGC